>NC_137454.1:324724046-324909262 GCF_964235325.1 Thermobia domestica | reverse complement strand
GTGCAGTGAGCTGATAGATTGTAGAAAATGTAAGATGTCTTCCCCTCCAGTGCTCGAAAGCTTGACGACAGAAACTTATATATGACATCTTATCACTTATATATGACAAATTTGGTCATTAGTTTGACTTCTTAAAGTTTCCATGCCATACTCAGGAAGTTGAAAGATGTGTCAAACTTGTCACAGAGTCTGCAGGAAAAGTGTGCAAACAGGAAAACAAAGATGGCTTAATTACAGCAACTTGCTCTCAAGGCACACAATGCCAAAATTTGATTTAAAAAAAAAAAAAAAAAAAAAATCTTATTTTAAGGCTAAATCCTTGACTAAATCAACATAATGTAGCACACCCTAATTGATAGGATGGTTGAGTAGAGTGTGGGTGGAACTCGAGTTGTAGCCACCTCCTCGTGGTGAGTTCTGAGCCATTTCATGAATAAGAAAGCGTTAATAAATTGGTGAAGAGCTGAAAAATCATTATAAAAATACAATGTATAAAGCCACTCACACTAACGAATTATTAACAAACATGATTTCACACAACTAAAGTAAAGTACTTAGACGCTATAGAAATAATACTAATAATAAAAAAGTAATTGTATATTTCTTGCGTAAAGGTAAATTTTGGTGTTTTTTATACTTTTTTCAAAATTTAGACCGTTTGCGCGAACTGAAGATCCGAAGTGTAATTTTTTGTTATTTTCCATTGATTAGAACACGAATACGCAATTTGTAAGCCCTATTAGAATTCGATTTTCAAAAATTTGATTTCTTCACTCCACCCTGGTGTTCATGTCTCTGCGTCATAGAGTACAGTAACACCATACAAAGTTTACTGCTTCTTTGCTTAATTCTTTACTCAAACACACAAAATACACATTTCTGAATTTTACTAATAGTATGTGCGTGAAGGTTGTGTGTATCACTGTTGAGACAAGACAAACAAAAATCTACCAGTTATCAGTGTAACTTGCTAGCAGTACATAAATAAATAATAATTTCTACCAGCAAAATTTATTGGCAACATTCGAAAACTACACAAAATAATTTACCCATATGTGTGTTATCTTGTCCAATTTGATGTGATGTATCAACTAATATGTCATATATATTTGAACAATATATCAATTAAACAGAAAGTAAAATTAAGACTTATGACTGTTTGAGGCTATGACTCATTAACCATACTATATATTATCTTGCTAGTATCATAATGAAGATCTTAATGAGGTTATATTTTAGTATCAGTTTGAGCTCAATAAATGGCACGTCCCTCGTACATATTTTTTTTCAGGTTTAGAAATATGTTATTGTCAATTGCACGAAAACCTCACATGAGCTTTTACACTTCTGCATGTCATTTTGTTCATAACTATCGATTGACAAATGTCTCATCTTTAGACATTTTGTCACAATTCCTATCCTTTTATTTCTTGTTGTACGTGTGGTATCCTCCGTATTAAGTAATCGGTAGGTAGCGTTGTGCAAGTTTTATTAGTAGCATTGCTGGAAAAAATCAAGAGAATTAACAAATCGAATAATTATATGTATCGTACAACAGTACGGCACATTAGGAGTAATAGCATTTTTAACAAAGTTGATTCAATTATAGTGAGTCGAATTTGAATGCGCTACTTACCTCGGAATGCCATGTTTTCACCACTGGTTGTGTCTGATCTGCAGGCCACTTCTACTCACTATTGCCCGACATCGAAGTTTCCTTTACAGGATACTACGTTGCAGCTGGACCATCCCACTCTTCTTTACCGGCTTTCCACAAGTCAGAGAAGATGCGAACTCGACGATGGGACAGATACCGCTTGAAGAGACCGAAAGCACAAAAGTCCTTTTGGCTGGCATCTGAACTTTTGACAGGGACGTCAGAGAAGGAAATTACCGCTTCTTACTTCATATGACGATACGATTTCAAAGATGTTTTCGCTGTGCAGCGAGATGTCTTGTCTTGTTATAATTCAACCTGGTTCACGTCTTGTCCATACAATAGTAGGATTTCATGCTGGTACATTTCAGTCGGAACATAAATCTGATAGTGCACAGCATTGATTTTGACGTTTCACCTTACCTTTCGAAGGCGCAGTTCGCTCATGTACAAGAAACTGGCCACAATCATATGAACCCTTTTGGGAAACTTTGCACTGGCGTCAACAAGTCTGTATATAATGCCACGAACTTACCACAGTCTGTGAGGTAAATTCACACCCGTCAAAAGTAACAAAGGTAACTTTTACTGATCACCCAAAGCGTCGGAAAGGGCCACAATGAATCTCTCCCAGAATTGTTCAGTTTCAGCGGCATCAGACTGTGGTCGACCAAACTGCCCTACTGTGTGACTAATGAGATAGTGTTGCTTGGCTCGTGGTAATTTCACGGTGATGGGTTGCGCATGCCCTGTGCAATTGATACCGGCTAGATATAAATGAATCAACCTTTGTATTTACATGTGATATTGTTCGAATATTTGTTTCATAATATTTCAGAACTTGTAAAAGACACTTGTGTTTCTGTAACTTTTGGGGAATGGGTCCCACATCTTATAATGTGTATGTATATACGAGAGTCATCCAGAAAATAAGGAAAGTTTTAATGTAAAACACAAATGGCATATGATGTTCGCAAAAGATTTTTGGTACAGAAACTATATAGCTTACTCTACTTTTTCAACATATTCGCCCTACACATTCAAGCACTTATCATAGCGTGATATCAGTTTTTCTAGATCATCATTGTACTCTGTTGCCTCCAATGTTCAAAGCTTCTTCGAGTTTACGAGCAGTAAGAAAGTGCTTTCCGGAAAAAAAAAATATATATATTCGAGTGTGTGATACGCAGCATACTCCATCTACGATCCCTCAGTTTGAGCCAAGCAGCGAGACGGGGCAAAGTTGAGCATAAATGCTACCAAGTTTGAGCTCTAAAACATGTACGACAGGTGCAGAGTGGGATAAGGTTTTTCATTTCTACTTAAAAGACTGTGTCAGGAAAGCACTTACCTTCTACAGTTTTCTGATATTTTTACTCTTAATGATAGCGGTCGCGTAATGCAGTCGAAATAATTGGGAAAAGAAGTACAATCTTAATGATAGCGGTCGCGTAATGCAGTCGAAATAATTGGGAAAAGAAGTACAATCTTAAATATAAAGTGAACTTTCAACGAAAGTGAACGCTGGAGAGAGTGTGTATTTGACATCAGCTTGTATATCTTACTGAAATATAATTTTGTATTCTTTATAGGTGCAAGAATATTGGTGACATTACTTCATGCCTTAGAGAGAATTGATGGTAAAAGAGGAGTTGCTGCCTTGTGTATTGGAGGCGGAATGGGAATTGCTGTGTGTGTTGAACGAAAATAAGTCTGTAACATGCTGTACTGCAGTATTGGTGCCAATTTTAGATTATTGTAATTAGTATTTGAAACATTTCTAATGGCATTTTAAAGGATTTTATATTTTTATACACTTTTATATGTTGGAGAGTGGTTGGTTTTGATAGTATTTATTATTACAAATGTTATCATTGTTATGATATTGGTTATGGTTTGAGAGAGAGATGGAAACATATTTATGCAGTATTTGCTTATATACGTATTTGTATTCATTGACTTACAAGGTTTTCGTTTTGTTTGAAACCACATTGAACATTATACAGTATACACAGCTTAAAGGAAAAGTATTATATGTTGCTATAGTTGATATTTAAAATATTTATGACACTATTAGTACAAAGGTATTGCACCAACTTCATTTTTACAAGCTAATTTGTGCTTTTTTAAGCACTATGATGACAATAATTTTTATATAACTGCAGTTGACGTAAAATGTAATAAAATCAGTTTCATTCTATGCAAGTATTAATGAGTTTTTGAGCAATTTATTTGTAGTAGTATACACCCGTGATTTCTAATTCATTTTATTATGTAGGTATTACTCTTGGTTTAAGGACTTCGTTTATGTTTCAAGCTCGAATAAATATCAATTTTAAACTACTTTGAATATTAAAATACTGTGCACACAAACAGGAAAATTCTTATGAAGATTAGGAAGAATTAATTACTATTCCTAGTACGTAAATCACTTTATAGTGATCGATCAGTTTGTATTCGCGAAACAATCCAGATATGAGACTTTGCACTCGGCTGTTTATAACGGTTATATATGAACAAGAAAACTATGATTTGTATCTTTTTTTTTAAGTGGAGACTGAAAAATAAAATAAAATTTATTATTTTAAATTTAACTGTAATCATTGATTTAATCCTGCTAAATGATAACCTTCCATATCATAATGTTCTGTAAACCCATCTTTAAAAAAAAATGAGTCTATTTAGTTTACGACTTAAACTGAGTTCAAGTTCTATTATTGCGGAGTGGATTAAATATGATCGCATGATTAATTATAATAATGCAAACGTAGCACTTAATCAGTTTCATTGATACCCAAAGCGAAGAATGTCCGAATTAAGAAATTTTAGTGTTAAGTAGTTGAGTGATTATCAGACTTGCCTTTATATATATATAAAATATAGGGGGTTCCGGCAGGAAGCCGACATACTTCGCATACATGTTCCTCACATCAAAACAAGAGAAAAGTTCATTCTAAAGTCCTGAAGGGTAACATTTATAAGTCCTAAACGGCATAAGCCCTAAAAATACAGGCACGGGACCTAAATTTTAGGACTAGTGCCGCGAAATGATTTTTAGGTCTTGTACCTTTTTCATTCACGTGCTTTAGTTCTGAAATTCGCCACCACCACACGAAATTGCGACGATGCAGTAAATAGTTGTCAATAATGTTATGAATGTAGCTAATTCCAACGGCAACAGCTATATTTGTATTACTAAAATTATCATCATCTGTTCTGCAGTTATACATGAATTACATTATATAACCTATTTCATTCTAAGAATTAATTATATAATTGATTAAGAAATTAGTTTCTTTCAAATGGAGATACGAGAATCCCATAACAAATGTCTAAAAAAGAATTTAATAAAAATGTTTAAAAAGCATATTTTACCAGACTTTTCTGAAGCCAAACAACCACTCAAAATTGCAATATATAGGGTGGCCCAAAAGTAGGTATACACTCCTGCATTGTTCCTGTATAACATTCTAGCTTATAGGTTTATTTGCTTCGGCTGTTCCGAGCTTAAGATGTAAGTAAAAAGACATTAAGAACAAATAATAAAGAAACTGAGCCTACCTGACGGATAACAATAAGAAATGATATAAAAAGAAATAAATTGATCAGTACGGGACTGTATACCTACTTTTGGGCCACCCTGTATATACTCTGTGGAGTGTATTTTATTAAGAGTAGGACAAAAGCCCACTAGATATTTCACAAGTGAACACTAAATACCGCCTATATGTATTAAGAACGCAGACAGTTACTATATTTCACAGTGTGTTTATATAGAGTTGATATGTATAAGCCAGAAAAAAATCAACAAATAACGCTAAACTACTATTGTAATATGCAACACAATACGTTTGAAGAAACCAATACATAGTCATTTAGGGTTGTAGCCTGCAAACTTTTCTAGGGAAGTAGGCTTTTTAACATATTAAAAGCAAACCAAAGGTATATTTCCAAATTACGAAAGCTTCAATAAGGCAGTAAATATATACATATTACACACGTACATATATTATTATTATTATATTTTTAGTTTGTTACCTTTTTGAAACCTAGGTCTTGACAGTGCATGAATTTAAAACTACAGCTTGTGGGAAATGTACGAATAAGTTAAGTCAAAAGAAATCGGAAACTGTTCATGAAAGTCAATGAGTTTGTACTCTTATCTCTTCTGTATTCTTATACAAAAGAGTTAAGATAAGTGACTTTCTGGGCATACTACAAGTAGAGTCGTTAAATTTTATTTAAAAAATAGTTTTCTTACGAAAGCAGCTATAAGAAAGAATTTTTGGAAATACGTATCGTAAAAAGGGTGGGGTAAGATTTTTTTTAAAAAAGTAGTGTATCTCGTAAATCTCTGAAACTAGTAAAATAAAACTTGGCATATCAACTTTCCTTTGTAAAAAAAAAACTCAAAATTCAATACATAAAAGAGAAAGAACAAAGGGAGAACTTTCTTTGATGTTCGAATTTCCCATTACTTATTCAGAAAATATTCATAAAGTAAAGAAGGATTTGGTTAAGCTGGATGCGTGAAACTCGGCATTTCAACTTTTAACTAAAAGTAATAAACTATAGTTTCAGCGTCTTGAAAATTACATTTCTAAGAGGGAAGGAGAGTCAATTCCTATAGTATTAAAATTTCCCACTGCTTATGAGATTTGGGCAGTAAACTTTTCCTTTAGGTCTGGTTTCGTCCAATTAAGCAAATGGGAGTACAAAGTGGATGATTAATTAGGTTCTTTTAATTATTTTACCAGGTTGACGTTTATTTTTTTAAAAAGTGTTCCTTTCACAATCTATTATAAACATTATTAATTTGCTGTAATTATTAAACACAGACTGACCCCCACTTGAGGGACCAAGAGTTTGTTTTGGGTGTTAAGCCATCATTTGCAGTCTGTGACATAACCTTTGATTTTAACTTCACCTACAGTAGAGGCTGAGGTCTCAAAAATGTAGCATATCTGAAATATATATATATATATATATATATATATATATATATATATATATATATATATATATATATATATATATATATATATATAATTATTACTACTACTAATAATAATAATAGTTAATTCCAACGGTAACAGCTATGTTAGTAATACTAAAACTATTGTTAATAATGGTAATGAGTAAAGAGTAGTTAATTACGAGTATGACAACTATTTGCTAAGGAAAGAGTTGAATATGATAAATATATGTGTAAAAATAATACTTCAAATCAGCACAAAGAAAATAAAATTTATGATGTATATAACTAAAACACAACATTATGTTACTAATACGAGGTCAATGGTATGGAAATAAGAAAAAACAGACATTATGAAAGATCTGGGAATCACATTTGATAGGTTGTTAATATTTTGTCAGCACACAAATGCTATCCTGCAAACAGCAAGAAAAAACAATAGGCTTTATTTGTTTATTTATTATTTCAGAACGATAGAATATGTATTTATACAAATTACTTCTAAGAACTAAGCTAGAATCTTGTTCTGTAATATGAAACAGTGTATTTAAAACTTTGACTAACAGATTGACAGTATTCTTGGTACGGAAGCGATAGTAGCGCCACAAGGAATTTTTAGGACCAGTGCCTTTTAGGACTTGTGCCGCGAAATGATTTTTAGGTCTTGTGCCGTTGCCGTTTAGGTCTTATGCCATTTAGGACTTGTGCCGCGAAATTATTTTCACGTCTTGTGCCGTTTAGGACTAGTACCGCGTCCCCGTCCTGAAAAGTGCTTAGTTCTGGAGATAAAGTAGTATTAACAGGAAAATACATTTACACATCGTCAGAATTACATTTCTACTGATGAGATCCTGTACAAAATTAAAGTGTCATATCTGAACTGCGGCATGTTTTAATTCTCTGTTTAAAAGCTTGAAAATAGAAAATCTGTACTACCTGGTAGTGATGGAGGGAGAGAATTTTAACAACTGGTTCCGGGACCCTGAAAAGAAAAATAATCGGGTTGGCGATCCAGCTGAATGATACCACTGAGCATAACTAGGCAAGACTACAAAGCTATTAAAGCAGAAGTACAATTGTCTGTTTCGTTCCCGTGTTCTCTAGGCTATGGAAAACTGGAAATTAAGGAGTGAAAGAATGATCGAAAATTAGGAATAGTGGCATGATGTAAACAAGGATTGAATAATTACGGTTTCATTTCCCATACATTCTCTTTTCACTTTCACACATTCATTCATATTTCTTCAATATAAGACAATTTGACTTCCTATAATATTAGATGCTACGAAGTCATTTCCCTGACATCATCATACAATTTCTAAATTCTAACTATACAGGCACTGTACCACACGCAAGTTTGTAAATGGAAGGTAATTCAAGAGATTTACTAGTTCCAATATCGTTTATCCTTTTGTATTCTAATATTTTTCTAAACTTGTAGAAAACGCAGTAAAAAAGACTAAAATGAATAACATAAAATTATAGAGAGAACATAGCAAAGATTTTACTTGTTTGTTACGTGCCATGTTACAAAATTCAGAAATCAGAGGGTTGTATATTTTTAATTTTTTTTTAATCTTGTCTCTTGCTAAGCGAACAACAGAAGTCTCAATTAGTGTAAATATGTAACACATCTATTTTTATGAGAGTGTGTGCAATATTTCAATTAATATGTGGTAAATGGCGGTCTTATAGATGTCATTATTGTAAGAATGCTGTTGTAAGTATTTCTAAGACTCGATATGATCTTTGTCAATACTTCCGGTATTACTGCGTTATTCACAGCTTTTCTTCATCTTCCTGTTCGCGTGTTATTCACCACGGCTTGAGAACTGCTGCTCGGCCATGAAAACCAAGTGCGGCAATCTCTCGGTAGACGGTCACTTGGAAGCCGATCGAAACTCCTGTGTTACCATTTCTAATGACGCTTTCCAGTTTAACTTCACCACACGTTTCAGGGATCGACGGTCATGATCTGTTATTATTTTCGCTTTAATAGGCTTGGGTCGGCATGTCATAACCCCCTCTCACTTCCACTTCATGATAACAGCACTCACTGTCGACGGAGTATTTGAAATTTGTTGGAAATCTCACAGGTCGAATGTCCAAACCTATGGGTTTCAATGATCATTCTTCCTTCTGCTTTACTAAGTTCACTTTGTCTGTTCATATTGATTGCTGTAGCTGATGAGTATATTTTCAACCAGCAACGCCTTTTATAGGTTTATGATGTGTACAGACGATCCCAAGCACTTTTTGAGGGGTATCCGATGACGAATGGCAACATAGTGTAGAAGATTAATGCACAGTAAGTGCCAAGTGGTACACAAGCATTTGTCTACTTGAAATGTTTAACAAGATCAGAAAGATGCGACCAAGGGCAGGTTGCGAGGAGTCCAGCTACACCATGACAATGCTTTAGCTTATTCTGCCAACCAGTTATTTAATTTATCCCATTCCCTGTTAAATATTTATCCCATTTCCCCTACAGCCCCGATGTGGCACCATGTGACCTGATTGTCCCCTGTGCTGAAGGAGAAACTTAGTGGGTACCAGCTTTCCACCCTTGAAAATGCTGTGAATGCGTACAAAGAACAGTTAGGTGAAGTGCTTGAAACCTAGAGGCATCAATGCTCCCAAGGTTGTTTTAGGATGATGAGACGTTGTGTGGAATATCGGAGAGAATACTTCGAAAAGTTATAATAGTTGAAATAAAGATACGTTTACCCAGAACTGCATGTCCAAAAAATTTCCTAGTGACCTTCGTATGTCAACGTCATTAAACTACGGTGGCGAGTTCAATTTTATTATCAAATCTCGGATTTTCAGAAAAGAGAATAAAGGGAGAACGAAAAAGAAAACTTTATTACGCAAAAATAACTGCGAAAATGTACAAGTTCTATATCTCTATTAGAAAATAAGAATATTAGTAACAAGGAACTTTAAAAAATAAATTAAATCCTTGAAACTTTTAGCGACGCCCATTAAAAACCAGGCCAATATTCTTTAAACTTTCCAGAAAATTTGGATGTCAAAGAAGAAATTGCCGCAGAGTCATTATGGAAAGGAACATCTTCAGTAAGTTCTCCAAAAAGTAACACGTAAAAGAGGAAAGGAACTCTTCCGAAAACAAATAAGCTTTTCTACTTGGTTGTCTTTATTTACTCATAGGACTCCTTATACTTTGCCAGATTATCAACTTAGTCCGTTTACCCCTTCACCCGGATTATGCGTATTTAATTACTTGGACTCTGAGCTTTGTTTACCACTGGTATGAGGTTGTTACATTCATTAATTGAAATACTGCATAAACCGCCATATGAATTGCGGTGCTACATATTTGTAGTAAGTGAGGCTTCTATTCTTCACTTAGCAAGAGAAAAAAAAATTCCAAATATATACAATCCTCTGATTTCTGAAAATTGTAAAGGACATATCACAAACAAACAAGCAAAATTTTTGCTATGTGCTCTATAATTTTATGTTATTAATTTCAATCTTTTTACCATGTTTTCTATGCGTTTAAAAAAGGATTCCAATACAAAAGGATGAACGATATTGGAACTAGTAAATCTCCTGATCTATCTTCCGTTTACAAAATTACGTGCGGTACAGTACCTGTATGGTTAGAATTTATAAATTGTAACTATCATATTGTCGTGGAAATGACTTCGTAACATCTAATATTATAGGAAGTCAGATTGTCTTATATTGAAGAAATATGAATGAACATTGAAAGTGAAAAAGAATATATGTGAAATGAAGCTGTAATTATTCCTGATTTTCGATCTTCTTTCACTCCTTAATTTCCAGTTTTCCATAGCCTAGAGAACAAGGGAACGAAACAGGCAATCGTAGTTGTGCTTTAGTAGCTTTGTAGTCTTGCCTAGTTATGCTCAGTGGCTCATTCAGCTGGATCGCCCAATCCTTTCTTAGATTCCCGGAACCGGTTGTTAAAACTCGCTCTCTCCACTTCTAGATTCAATATTTGGAAACTATAACATTCTAGACTACTTTTAAGAATCTACCTAGCTAGTATACATTTTCTTCTCTCGAGCTTTTAAAGAGACGATTAAAAATGTTGCAGTTCGGATAAGACACTAATTTTCTACAGTATACAGTAATGTGATTCTGCAGATTGTATAGTTTCTCACCAAAAACGTGAATTTTAAGTTGCGCTGAAGTAAATCGATACCAAATAATTCATACAGCTGGCGATTGTCAGTTTAAGAAGAAGCAACACCCGTAAATTCGAAACATCAATTAGAATTTTGTGACATCCTATTTACTTCTAGATCTATTTCAACAGTTAGTGAATTTTGCCAACTAAATGTCGATATATGCATGATTCACTGTTACTAGTATCATTGGAATAAATATAACAAAATACAAAACATAATATAATCATATAGTAATAATATAAGTACTAAATTAACTTTACTATACTAATCGTAGAACCGGTTATTAAATGATTTGAATGAGTCTACTGGTTATGCTACATAAATAAGTTACCACCTACCAAAGGGGAAAACGCTCAGGGAAGCCATGACAATTTGTTTTAAATAAAATTATAGTACTTACCTAGAGAGTGAAAAAACACCTGGAAAGTTCAGAATAAATGAACTATGACTTGTGAAAATATATCTCCGTATACATAATTCAAGTGTAAGCCTATTTTTGCAAGTATGGTCAGGTCTAGAAAATACATTAATCGGTCACCACCATCCCTATAACCGTCCAACTCTCTCTTTTTTATTTTTCAAATGCAGTATAAACGTCCTTTCTTACTGTAGATACTTACTATGGGTGAAATTCCCTATGTTTGAAACAATAGAATACTAGTATCAAACAATAATTACACACTCACAATATCTTTAATATCTTGTCCTTTTTACTATACTCATAAACATAAACAAGTAAACATATATATATCATAATTTGTCCTCTCCCTCTGATTATCTACAATCAAGAAACCTAACTTTCTTTTTCCTGTATCATTTGATTTTTCTTTCTTTCAAACTGTTTTAATACCTCTCGGCGTTACTCAAGCCTCTTTATTTCTCAAGATAATTTTCTTTATTCAGTCCTTCTATTATTATTATTTTTTAATTTGTCTTGATCCTTTTTTGGTGTTCTTCATATCTTCTGTGTAAAAAATATATGTTATATAGTAGATTTCTCTGAATTTTAGCGTCTTTTGAAACGTTAACTGACTTTAAGATCAATATGAACCCTGTTAAATCTCTATGCTGCTTCCATCAATTCATTTGAATTTTAAAAGTGTACAAAATCACGCTAGTAAAAACTAAAATAGACAATATACACGATAAGTAAAAATAGCTACGTTGTGACTCACACATATCAAATCCGCTGTGCTTCGTATCGCATGATGTATCAAAACGACACAACCGCTTGAATGATTAACTACTATGATCCTGTATGGTCCAGTGTCTTCTATTGAAAGTTAGATCCATCCATAAAATGCGAAACTATATATTGTTTTACCCATATTTTGCATTAGGATTAGGATTTGTTCTGAATGAAAATAGGATTCTAACCATGTCAAATAGCTTTCGTTCAAAATATTCTGAATATGTCTATAAATACTTAAATGCTATATTAAACATACATGAATATAAGGAAGTTATATAAATACTTTTGATATACTTCAACGCAGATTCGTGATTTCTTTTCAGTGCTTGCAGTGAAATTCTGGAGTTTTCTTTGAAGATTTTGTTTCAATACCTTCAAGAAAGTGTTGATTTATATTTTGCTGGAGAAACATCGACTAGCTGAGATGTATACGATGTTTCTTTCATTAGAGTTTAACAACATACTTTCGTTAATAACGACATGCTTAGGTATTACACTAATTTCATTTTTTTTTAAACTATATTCTTTAAGTTGCATTTACATTGTATTGTTCTAATGTAAGTAGTATCTCCAGTGCCTATATGTATTTTGCTGAATTGTTTCTATTTTTAATGGCACTTTATTTTATTCTGATATTAGGTGATTTCTTGTCCTTTTGTATATAGTATTTCATATCTCCTGTCTCTTTATCTTTTATTCGTAGCATATATTTATTATTATTATTTTGTACTTCTTTCGAAACGGGAAACTGAAAGATCATCTACAGGCGGAATCTTTCAAGCTAAAATAAAGAAAATTTCAGAACAAATGGGAGAAAATTAGTCTATTTCAGACGAGATACATAATTTTTCTCTTCATGTAATTATATTTCAATCATACTTCGAGACATGTTATTCGATACACTTAGATACACTTTTGACACTCTTTTGAGCGGTCTACTCAAGCTAGAAGGAGATGGGAGTGGGGCACATATAAGAATTATATTTAAAAAAATAAATAAATAAATAATATTCTCACCACTAAACTCAAGCGACGTATGATGTAACGTATATAGGTTTTCTTTATTGATCCACCAATGTGTTTCTCATCTTAATTTTGGGATATAGTTTTTAAACAATTAAAACCAATGAAAATACTACAATAGAATTTCAACATATAAAACGGCGTGGGAGACCCGGGTTCGATTCCCGGCGCGAGCTCATGTTCGAATCCCACGTTAAACTGTAGGGCCATGTCTCATATAGTCTCGCTGCTGAACGGGATGCTAAACTCAAAATCAGATCAGATTAACATATAAAACCATATTAATATATACCTTAACAAGTAAGACAATTACATACAGTAATTATGTTCAAGAAGCACATATAGGCAGAAACTATAAAATAAATAAATTCTAAAAACTATGGGCCTTATGAAGATTTGTTCTGACGCATGATTAGTGCCATACTAAAGAGTTCGACTACCATATGTTTCCTGCAGTAGTCAGGCCTATAGTATGACGCTATGTTAAAACAACTCTGCATAAGGCCTTACATGTCTATGCACGCCATCTCTATACACGTACACGTGAAAACCCCAGTATTTATCCAGGGCACAACTAAAATCATATTGTTGCTTTTATTTTTAATTCTGCCCTTTCCCTAATGTTTCGGAAACAACTAAAACATCAGTTAGAGTGTATTTATGATGATTGTTTAAATATTTGTTTACTTTTACAAAATAATAACAGTTCCTTTTTACTTTATATAATATGCCAAATATAAAGATTATTTTGTTCCGATACTCAATCAAACAGCCTGAAGCACACACAAAAAAACGAGTACTTTAGAAGAAAATCGTATTGTCAGTGTGTTTAATTAATAGAAAGCCCGCAGAACTTGTGACAATGCATAGTTATGTTTAAAAAGAAACCATCCCCATCTCTTTCACAAGCTTCATACGTTTAATTTTAGGAAGAATTAATACTAACAAAGACCTCTGGAAGCCCGCCTTGTAGTACTATGTATCAAAACATGTTATTTCCTGAAGTGAGTACTGTGTTTAAAGTACAGTATTTTTAAACATGATTATACACTACGGGAGGGGGGGGGGGCGTGCCGTGCCGTGGAAAATCAGCGCCCTGGGCGAGAGTATACGACGGCGCACCCGCACATATATAAATAAGGTCGATGGACGTGCTGCGAAGTGCCACCATGGTTGCGCAAAACTTAAGTAAATTTTCAAAAATGAACCCTGCTTTTCCTTGATTTTGAGCATTTTTTATTACTTTTTCTTCCATTTTATATATGTGCACATGCATTTTTCTGACATGAGTAACATTTTTCCTTTCTCTTTTTCTTTTTCCTCCTAAATTTTGCGCCCCCTTACTTCGGCATCCGGGACCATCGCCCCCGCTCTTCCCCACGGCAGAGCACGGCGAGTATTATCACTGAGTGATTGTAAAATTATACAAGTAAAATAGCAGATACGTACACAAAGAAGTATATTTATTACAAAAAGTAAATGAGTATAAACTAATGTATTCAATTGTCACAATAATTTTAGAGCACCATAAATATATATTTAAAAAAATATTTACAAGTTCATATTTTGCCTCAGATTATATGCAGTTCTATTACATCGATGTCTTTTTCTTGTCTTAATAAAAAAATAAAAATGAAATCTTGATAGGGGAAACATATTTCAGTACTTTAAATCTTGTCTCAAAGTTCGGTTACTAAACATTATTCTTCAACTTGGGGTATGAAAGAATACAATAAACGAGAGGAAGGTATGAATGGCAAGTAATGTTTCGAAGGTGCAATTTAAAAGAATCGTTTATCAGTTATTTTTCATGTTGATCTTCGCTGCTCCTTCATTTGCTGGATCATTCTCAGAGTCTCTTGTTGCTTCTTCTGTGTTCTTCTGCCTTTGTGTGAAAGTTCTCTAGTTGGTTGACGTCTTCTGGGTTCAACTTCGGCTTTTATAGCAGACTTTATGTCAACCTTGAAAAAGAAAAGAGAAAATACTCGTCAATAAATTCTCGTAAAATATATTAATTATTATTCAAAATAATTTTATTTACTTTTTTCATGACATTCTTTCATTTTTGAAACATTTTTTCTTTGTAATACGTAGCTGCTGTAATTTTTTTTTTTTTTCAAAGTGGAAGAAATACGTGTTTCTATGCTAAGAACATACCAGCTACGACAACCATCTTAAAAACTACCGCTTCTTATCATTTATGGGCGGAGTATGTAATTTGAAACTGAGGGAAATTTAAGTTTTTTTATAACCGTTTTTTAAAATTTTCTTTAAACAGTTTTATTTTTTTTAATGAGGTTTACATTTATGAGTTGAGGTAGTGTTACTGACAGGAGAACGTTTTTCTCGTTTTTAATTTACATCGTGGTTCGCTGGGTGTTTTTTTTCTTAGAACGTTCTAGCTTTTGTATTGGCCCGTAACGATATATATATATATATATATATATATATATATATATATATATATATATATATATATATATATATGGTAATGTAAGGTTTGTCATAAGGATTTGAGCCATAATATGTTTGCATCTTGATACAAGATTGGCATCATCATACTTTAATTGATAATATCCACACTTGATGACACATTAAAATTTCTCTAAATGAAGCTGTTTTTTCTAACTTTTTAGAGGGTATTCAACGCATATTTAGTTTCAACTTTTTATTATAAAAATCCATATTTTTTATATAAATAGCTTATGCTATCCTCATGTAATGTGCACTTCATATTTTGTCCATGCATTAATAATTAGTATAGCACCTAAATCACTGATATTCATACATTATTAGTCTTATATGTAAGCGTGATTTGAGCATAAGAGTTTGCCAGGATGTCGAAGTTCCTAACGGTAGAAGGGACGGTTAATTATTTGGAAACCCCATAATGTGACCATCAGCTTTAATTTCTTATGGGGGGGGGGGAAGAGTGGAGTGGCAGAGAAATATTTGGGGGTAGCTATTTTGTATACCGAAAACATGGGACTGATTCAAGGAGGCGAAGGATCGTAGGTCCTTCCAGCGATACAGGCACAAGTGCTGCAAAAACCAGGTAAAAGAGAAAACAGAATTTTTCATCGCCTCCCTCAGGAGACCGTCTTCCAGTATTGACATTTAGATAGATTCCTTGCCGCGTACAAACCTCGATTGAGACGTAAAAGATGGTAATGGAATCTGTTTGCAAATGCCAATAGCATCTCAGTAGTGATAAGTGATGACTTCATTGGGAACTACATAGGAACAATGTGATAACAACAATATTAGTTCTGCAGAACTGTTACACACACTATATGTGATTCATCAGAAGTCCAAGATTTGTCAATAGCAAGATCAAGAGTAGAACTCCCGAAAGCACTCAGAATCTCTTCTCTAGTGCCAGAAAAGCAATAAAGATGAGATTTCTACAAGCGGAATATGGTTAAATTATGCAAATAGTGTGGAAGAGATAACATCAAAACTATTTGTTTTTGTGCCACGGCAAAACAATGTAAAATATAATATCGTGTAGAAAACGATGAGTTTCATTTTGTACTTAGTTCTTTTCTTACTTTACATAAAACGGATTTCCAGTTTAGAGAGGAAACAACCTATCGTAATATTTCCATTCCGTACGACTCAAGTAATTTTTTGTATATAAATAATAAGTATATGTAAACAAATGTTGTTCTAATGAATTGCAAAATGCACTAGAATTCAAACAAATATTCTTATCTCATATTATTAGATATTATCAACACGTTTGTAAAACATAATACGCAGATAGAAGTAAATAAGATAGGCATAGTGATTCTAAGAACAGTTTTCAAAAGCTCAACTTAAAATACACTGAAACAGGCCAACGTTCCAATAACGGAACATGTTTGAAACATACTTTCCGGGGCAATGTTGGTGTTCTACTTTCAGTTACGTCTAAACATGTGATACATCCAAATCTCAATGTTAGGATTAGGATTACCTCGGCAATCACAGTAACCGAGGAAAAAGAAGGAAGGTATAACATTAGGATCATACATCGGCCATTAAAAGGTTAACAGATATGACGTCAACAAAATTCAGTAGTAAATTAGAGCTTTTCAAATGCTCAAAACAGAATTACAGAAGTGCGATGCAAACGAAAAATGGAATCACAAAATACGTTGCAGCTATTGTCATGATACCAAAGTGAGCTATTTTTGAAACAGAAAACATGTTTGATTCTCTTTTGATCTCGTACAGTTAAAGCTCAGTGATGAATCCCCTCTAACATTTGACGAGTAGTGGTTATACATATGATTTTGCTGAATATGTTTATTTTTAACTCTTATTATTTGTACCAAAATCACTTTGTCAAGTTTTCTACAATATAACTTTTATTCCATTTATTTTTAGTGTTATTTTGCAATTTATATGTGCCACATTTCAGAAATCATTATTTTACCTAAAATGCATGCGGTCCAATCAAGTGGACAGATCAAGATAATGATTAAATTCTTATAAGAAAATATCAAATTTCAAAATTTTCGGTTTTACATGTCATAGTATACCAAGAACAATCACCATCATATGTCAATGAGAACAGAATTCAGCATGAAAAGGTTAATAGTTATAAACTGGATTTCAGTGACATTGGATGCAATATAAGCTAGGAAATGAAAATGTGATATTCAGCTATTTTTCGTGAAAATAAAGGTTCACTTCATGGACTGCGTAACTCCAATTATTTATTTCTTGATGGTACACAGCGGTTCCAATTCCCATAAACATGAAGAACAGTCGAAAACGTAATTTAGTCTTTTTAGAATTCATTGCATACATGTTTTCAAGATTGTTGATGTCGAATTTGATATTATTATTTGGAAAAAACAAACAAAATGGCAGACTTACAAAGAAAAAGACTTGAATTTAATAAAACTTGGTATTATGTGGTCACAGATTTCGAATTCCATATTACTTTTTGAAAACATACAATGGCTGATTCAATATGGCAGTCCTAAAATAAAAATAATTTGATAAAGAGAAATCGGTATTGAGAAATTTTCCAGGTGGTAATTTTAGATTAATTAATGACAAAATTAATTCATGGCTACTTTTTATTGAATATTGTTATTCATTTTTCATCAAACAAAAAGAAAAATAACAATGTGGGCTTAAAATCAAATCTACATACGACCACAGAAAAAATCTGCATAAATGGTGCAAGATGGTTTTATATAAATGAAGAACGATGTAGAAAATTGAAAAAAAAAAATGTTTGGGAGTGGGCTGACTTCTGCATCTTTTAATTTTGAACTATAAACTGAGAGAGATAACAGAACGATATTATAAATGCTTCAATAATTTAACAATAATCAAATGTTATTACATTTTGTTTTCGTGGCTGAAATTTACTTATTTTCAGTCGCTGATCTCATTAGGAAAAATAGAGTAACTACAAACAAGGAAATAGAGTGCGACTGAAAACTGTGTTTACTTGCATTCTGAGTGAGATCCGATGTCATTAATTCGATACTTAAGATTTCGACAGCCAGATATGCGCATTTGCCCCTACAAAATGTCATTTCTAACAATACAGATACCAAACTCATTATTTAAGGTCTTAAGTCTCAAAAATTTGATTTAAGGGGGTTTAGGCCACGTTACTGTATTCTGGATCACTGTGGAGCATTACGGAATTAGCAGTTAATGAGGCAGCTACTATCATAGACACGTTTAAAACCAGCTAGTAGCTTAGATAATCATTCTTACGAAGAATATTAAAGTTAGTACTTTTAACATAACTGTCATTTTTTTCTCTACTTTGCTTTTCATGATCATACTTATTATGAGACACACACTTGTTACTTGTTAGTAAAAAAACTCGTTGATTTTTATTATTTCTTTTCTACGTAAAATAAAATAAATAACAAAAATTCTAAAATATTACTGCGTTTAACAAAAACCAAGCCTAAAGATTAAATATATAACAAGCAATAGATTTCAGTGAACTGAACAAAATTATTTTGGCAAGTGTTCGAGATGGCCACAAAGTTCCGGTTCCGGCGGAACAGGTTCTTGGAGATCCGGTTTTCAGAACTGGTTCCAGATCTGGATCCGAAAGCGCTCAAACCGTAAAGAAGGCACAAAATTCACCTCCAAAACACTGCAAAGAGGAAAACGCGCTTGTGCCTTCCCCGCCCTGACCCGCTTATGCCTCCCAGAAAAAAAAAATTTGGCCCACCAGTGGGTGTTTAGCCAAATGAATTTGCCAATTTGCCTGTTTAGCCAATAAGTTTGCCATTACCCAATTTGTTTAGCCAAATGAGACAAGCGGCCGCCGCCTGGGCACCTGCCTGTCGCTTCCACCATTTCATCTAGCACACTGTTCACAGCAGGGTTGGCTGTTTTTTTCAAAAAATGTTCGTAAAAGTGTAAGTGTTTGTAAGTTTTCTTGATGAACATACATTTGTGGGTTATCACGTTTCATTCCCGTAGATTATTTGTGTTATATTCAGACCTAAATTCCCCATTCATTACTCAAAAAGATTATACTACAAAAGCAACGTTTCTTATATATAAGTATATAAATGTTTGTTTTGTGATTTTTTTGTAGTTGTTATTATTGTTATGTAATTGCAATCAAAGAAAAATTCTAAATATTGTTTCGTTTCAATGTTTACTACTGATAAAATACATCGAAGTGCCGAACTTTTTTTTGTGTGTGTGTGTGGGGGGGGGGGCATACAGACTCCACGAGAGGCATTTAGTGAAATGAGAAGAATCTTTGGTAGCTATTTATCTATAAATGAGTCTGAGCCAAAGTAGACTCAAATAATTCATATCTTTATTCATTTTTCTTACTGATATGCAAATTAAGTCGTTGTATTTCTTTAATTTGGACCAATAAAAGTCGTTGTTAACTAACTTGAACTAAATTAGTTCTTCTGTACTCCGTAGTACTTTGAAATTGTCCATATGTAATTTTGTATAATGGTTTCACTTGTGCCACTGTTTATCTTTTTGTCCTTCTGAAATGACTCTTGACAGTTATATTAAGAAGAATGTAAAGATCAGTACAACGTATTTTTTATCAGAATTCCTTCGTGAGTGAGTCGGCAGACGTATCGCATTTGTGGCCAATTAGTCCTGGTTCCAAGTTCAAATGGAGGACAATTTCTCTCGGATGTAACTCGAGAAGCGGCTTTTATTCCGCTTTAAGCTTATGTGACCCTTTCCAGCATAACCAGGTTGTTGCATAATAACATCAATGCGAAACAAACTTATTTCTGTCCATATATGATATGAATATATAGAGCAAATTATTTAAACCAAAAAAACCTGGTTTAAACAACAAAAAAACATTTTTTTGTTTTGTTTGTCCAATAAAAACCATGGTTTTTGCCAACCCTGGTTAACAGCCTGCCAGCAGCTCGGGTTAAGCGAAGGGATGGCCACAAAGTTTTATTCCCTATTCCATGAATACATGTGCAGTTTGTATATAAAGGATGCCGCCTTCTATGTGTGGGGGCTAGTGCCATAAATAAGTCATCGTCCGCGAGAACTTGTGGAAAACACCCCCGATAACTAAATGGCCAACCAGAACCCTCATTTCCTGCATTTGACAACCGCTCGTCAGGTCCACGTGGAGTGCTTAGTTGCCACAGTTCCAACCGCTGTCCTTTCAGTCAGTGTTTAGAAGATTGCTGTTCAACATATATAGTTTTCTTATATATATACTCTATATTATATTCGATTGTAACAAGATGTGGAGACCCTGGGAGCAAAGTTCAGCGAATGAACTTGTAAATAACATGCAGCAAGGTGATCAGATTAACAACCAAGACAATAATTTTATTAATGTAATAAATAACGCGAGTGATAGTGAGCGTGAAATGGAATGTGTTGCTGGACCGAGTGGAGTGAGTAATGGAAAATTGTCTACATCACAAGAAGAAAAGAAATTCACTGGAGTACTTAGTAAACAAAGCCAGAAACTTGTTTTAAGTGCATATGACTACGTAGTGAAAAACAAACTTGGAAGGGGACCGTGCAGTGAAACTGGGAAGATTTTAGGAATTCACAGGAATACCGTGAGAAAAATTGTAGATAGGGGAACCCCAAAGACACCGAAGAAATGTGGAACTAAGATGACAAGCTTCTCAAAAATTGATAATTTTACGTGCGATTTAGTCCGCCGAGAAATTTATAAGTTCTACAGTAAGGGCAGGGCACCTACTTTAGACGAAATTGTGAGTCATCTTCGTGAAATATGTGCCTTTCCTTATGGACGCACCACATTGTATCGACTTTTGAAACGTTTAGGTTTCAAATACCAGACGCTTAATAAGAGGAGGGTGATAATGGAATCAAGTAGGATCGTTGCTTGGCGATACACATATCTGAGCAAGTTAAGGCAGTTTCGCAGTGAGGGTAGAAAAGTAATATATTTAGATGAAACTTGGTACGATACCCACGATGTTTCAAGAAAGGGTTGGGATGATGGTTCGTGCGCTTGTACCCTAAATGCTCCCGTATCCAGGGGTAAAAGACTAATGGTATTGCATGCCGGCAGTGATGACGGGTGGGTAAAAAACTGTTTGTTTTTGTCAGCGAAAAATATTGGCGATGCAATGGCTGACAGTCACGACGACATGAATTCTGTGGTATTTGAGAAATGGTTCTCAGAGACCCTTATGGCTAATTTGCCAAGAAATGAAAAGTGTGTGATTGTTTTAGATAATGCTGCATATCACTCACGCCTAAAACTGAAGACGCCGACCATGTCAATAAATGTAAAAGACATTGTTCATTATATGCATGTCAACAATATCCCAGTACCCGACCCTCTCCCGATAAAGGCGGTCCTCTTGGATAAAATTAAACAGGAGAATATAAGTAAAGCCTATGTGATTGATAATATCGCGCGCGACTATGGTCATTACGTTTTAAGACTTCCGCCTTATCATTGCTGTCTTAATCCGATCGAATTGATTTGGTCAAAGCTCAAGAGAGACGTTAGGAAGAAAAATGAAACACCCTCATTAAGTGCAAGTGTTTGCAAAGTGTGTTGAATTGATAAGCCCAAATGTGTGGAAGAAGTGTATTGACCACATAAAGACAATCGAAAATAGCTACCTTACACATGACCAGCAGTCCGACGACAGTACATTTATTATTCAGATGGATTCTTCCGACAATGACGTGGAAACTGAAGAAGAGGACGGAACATAATCTCTAGCCAGGTAAGTTAGTTCAATTTTGATTGGATTCGAATTTAATTTACTTTGAAAGTATCAAATATCTGAAGTCACTATATTATTATTATTATTATTATTATTATTATTATTATTATTATTATTATTATTATTATTATTATTATTATTATTATTATTATTATTATATTGAAACTCCTGTATGAATAGTAAATTTTCACACTTCTTTATAGTATTCACTGAAACTTGTCATTTATATTAATTATTCTATATCTACAAAATTGGCGAATCTAAGTAATAGCTGATGCCACTAATACAGCAAATGCTCAAGTCTCTCTTTTCAGGAATCAATGATGACGACCGGGCGAGCCTATGGACCAAGAAAAAGCAATTGCATGCCTTTAAAAAAATAACGGATTCTCACTAACAAAACATTTCCCTATTACAGACAACACAGATTTGCAAGCCAGATTAAATGTTAGGTTTTGAAGATAAACAGCTTTATTAACTTAATATTACAGACTCGTTTACATGGATTTTTACCACCCCTTCCAGTGTGGTTTTGCCATGTAAATCATCTAAGCATGTAGCATGACCGATTAAGGGGTCTTTTCCTGGTAGCCCAGGTTTTTGCCCCTCTATCAAAGCGTAAAGTTAAAAACTCTTCTCGCGCTTTCCTATCATCTTGTTTACCCTTCTTTCTTCTATCTATACATTTTCAGATTCGCGAGTGATGTCTTTCGATAAAGATGGAATCCGCGGCATACACACTCCCCACCGACAGATACTATAGACTACTGACAGCATGTAGACAGATGGTTGATGCTTCACTCTCTCAATAGCGCGGGCTTTCCCGAGGGGCGCTAGTAGTTCTAGATTTTCTTTTTCTGTTTCTGTTACTCTTATTCTTTAATTGGAGGGGGTACGGTGGCTCGGTAGTTAGCCTTCCCCCCTGGTATGTGGCTAGCGCGAGCGCTTTTGGATACATACGCGTGATAAATCAGTTAACTTTAAAATATAAAAAAGTGGTAGAGCGCTCATTTTGGGTTCCGGGTATCCTTGGTTCAATCCCAAGCCATGCCATTTTGTGGTGAACGAATATCGTCCTTGTGGGTTTTCTCGGAATTCTCCCAGTTTCTTATCGTACCTATTGAAATGAAATGTTCAGTTTAACGTTCCACACTATTCAAACGAAGCCTAATGAAGACAGATGGTTATGAAAGTGAACGATGGTGAAAGAGGTGGTGAGACGATCCCTGTATAACCAGGGGTGATTATTACAAATTAACCACTGCTGGTACTCATATAAGCAGATAAATCTGTTCTTCACAAGTTATTCCCATCATATACTAAAAATTACAGATTTCCATTATTTTCCTTTTTAAAAGAAATGCCTGTTCCAAAGCTTAGCTTTCTTATTCTTACATTGGCTGACATCTGTTTCACATTAGCCATGGTATTGGGAGAGAGAGTGAGAGACAGAGACACAGTGGGTTTTGAAACATTGCAACCCCGCACATGCGGTCAAAAGAGGGTTGGAGGGAGGAAGGGATACTGTTGTAAAATCCAGCAGGGGAAGTTCAAACAATTTGCCGAACTGCACGTCTATTGATGGAATACACAATAGTTCCGACGGAATCGGTTCCGCGAGGAACTGGATCTTGGAGATCCGGTTTTCAGAACCGGCTCCAGACCTGGATCCGAAAAACCGGTTCCGGAACCGGATCCGTTTCGAGGCGAAAACTGGTTCTACCAGGAACTGGTTTTGGCCATTCCTAGTAAATCCTCATTCATAGTTTTCAAGAAAATCGACAAAAACTAGTTTCTTTCTTTGTAAACCTGAAAATGCATTGTACGATAACGTCACCCAAAGCGTTTTTACCCAAGTACATACTAATCAAGCACTTCATTAAAAAACTAACAAAGACGACAGTGAACAGTATGGTAAATGAGATATAGCCCAAAATTATTATTAACTTTTAAATTAATTTTTGTTTAACTACGACAAGATATTATAGCAATTGATAGATCATATCGAGATGAACAAAATGACATGCTCATAGGTGAATTATCATGCATAGTTTTTCGAGAAAATTGACAGAAATGAGTTTTTATGGTGTTAAAAGTTATGTTGCTCGATGCTAATCTTATGCACTTGATAGTTTTTATTCTGCAGAAATGGTTTTCTCTAAATTAGTAATTTATATCCTGTATAAGAAAAAAAGAATCGGTCAATTTCAGATTGTATCTATCGTTATTTGGTTTCTCCTAACAGTGATGCACTTACTACTTGTAATAATTCATTGCCGAAAATGCGATATAAAACTTATAAATTGCTGTGCACACTTATAGTTGTTTTGCAGTTTGCTAAGGAAAAACGCACGATCCGTAAGAAAAGCTCATATTATATATACACACGAGACACATGTCAAAATGTCAAAAAGGACCGATTTTTCTTACGCGGAGTTGACACCATAGATGAAGTGGAGCATGTCTTAGTATTCTGTTTGGAACAGAGATACAATCGTCCCAGTGGAGTTGCGTACATGCTACTACCCATAAGGTGAAATGGCTGCAGTAATACAAAATCCCGTCGAGTGTGAAGTGAGGTCTGTCATACGATTTCTGAAGAACAGGATGCAGCTGAAATTGTGTACCATCTACAGTCCGACAGTAATGAGTGAAGGATATAATGGTGCAGATAAATACAGATATAGGTATATAGATATACGAGAAGTCAAAAAGTAATGGAACTTCGAGAAAAGGTACATTTATTCTAATGATACAAAACTGAAACATACATTATTTTTCTACATAATCTCTCTGCACTTCAACGCGTTTTTCCCCAAGTTTCACAAGTTTTTTGATTCCGTCGAAAAAAAGAAAAAAGGATTTCGGTTGCATCTGTAACCAATTTTGCACCGCATCAATGACTTCTGCATCGGATGCAAATCTTCTTCCCCTGACCGCTTCCTTCAATAATTCAAACATATGAAAATCACTTGGAGCCAGGTCTGGACTGTATGACGGGTGTTCCAGCAATTCGAATTCAACTTCTTTATTGTTTCTACCATCCGTTTGGCAAAATGTGGCCGAGCGTTATCTTCCTGCAGGATGACACCTTTTCGCAGTTTTCTACGACGTTTGGATCTCATTGCAGGTCTTAGTTTAGTTCGCAACACATCACAATAGTTCTCACCTTTCACAGTTTCGTCTCTTGGGGTGAAATGAACGGCTACCACATCTTCCATGTCCCAGAATAGTTTATCTTAATCTTACCAGCTAATGGTTGAAGTTTAAATTTCTTACCACATCTTCCATGTCCCAGAATAGTTTATCTTAATCTTACCAGCTAATGGTTGAAGTTTAAATTTCTTAACTTCTGATGTTGATGGGTGTTGCTGGATGTTCGCAGCTTTATTTTGCGGTTCGTGATCATGTACCCACCTTGCACACACTTTCCGAAAATTTAGCCTATCGTGTAAGATACGCAAAGTATTGGCGATTTCGTCCACTGTTATTCGCCTGTTTTCCATCACCATACCCTCAACTACTTTCAAATTGTCTTCAGTCGTTGACGTCGATGGCCTGCCCGATCTTTCCTCGTCACATAAAGAAGTTCTTCCCTGTTTGAAACGCCCTATCCATTCCTAGATCTTGTTTCGCGATAAACCGTTGTCACCATACTGCGCTTACATTTGACGAATAATGTCCGCAGGTTTAACACCTTCCCCAAACAAAAACCGAATCACTGCCCTCATTTCCTCCTTAATGCAGATCGACAATGGAGCTGCCATGTTTAACAGTCTGCTACACTCCAACGACTGGCGCGGGAATAAGAGTGGCACGTTGCATAGAAGTGTTGCAGATGACACTAATTCAGCGCTGGATACTACAGTGTTACCAAACCCTAGTGCGAGAAATTGCAATCCCCTTACTTTTGACTTTTCTTCGTATATATATATATATATATATATATATATATATATATATATATATATATATATCGCATCTTTAGTACAGCCTAAGGATGCGATAAGCAAAGATGAGACTGAATGAAAATAATAATAAAAAAACATGTAGTTTCTGAACATCACATATGGAGATTTCTACACATTCCAATTGTAGTCTCGAACTACTTACAATTTATTAAGGGTCTTTGCTATTCTTCCTTCCACTTCTATGAATGTTAGTGAATAGCAAAATACATTAAATTAATTTTATCTTTTTAAACAATTGAGGAAATGCAATGTTATTGTGGTTATAAGTGTCTTTTAATTTATAGGGTGCTGCGGTGGCTCAGTGGTAGAGCGTTCACTTCTGGTGCATGGGGTCGTTAGTTCGATCCCAGCTCGAGCCAAGTGAGTTTTGTGGAGGACAAACACCGTGTGCGTGGGCTTTTTTTGGGTTTTCCCGTTTCCTTCCACTTGTTTCATTCCATTTCTCATCATCACAGTCTTCTTTAGCCTAGCCGGCATATAAGTGGAACGTAAAACTTAAAAATTTCATTTAATTTCTATTGGTATTCTTGTTTTTCAGTTTTATTATTATTTTTTAAAATGTATTTCCTGGTTCCCTCAGATTCTAAATATATATTTTTAAATTTTGGTTTAAAATTAATTGTTTTTTCTTTTATGTTTATCTACTTTATAGCGCAATTCCATTAATTTATAGAAAGTCAATTAATTTTACGATTACTTATCACTTGTTTTCAGAGCGTATTAGTTTAACCGGGAAAAGCTCATATCCTATTTGATGTAATTTTGTGAAGAGTTGTTGTCTCTGATTTTCATATAGTTCACAGCTGAATATTAGGTAATCCATTGTGCCTGATCCTTTGTCGCACCAGTAATATATTCTTAATATATTAATATTTCTTAATATATTATTGCTTCTTCGTGCTTTCCTTAACAAAGTACTGTCGTAGTGAATAATTATTTATAATTTTGGAGAAAAAGTAAAGCAAGGTAAGAAAATTATTAGCAAAAAAAAAAAAAAAAAAAAAAAAAAAAAAAGCTTCCCTCTTATGAAACCTTAGTCTGTCATTCATTGACATTGACAATTCATTGATTTTGTCTTGTGCCTCGAAACACTTACAAGGTCTGTACAAATTGCCTCAAGGAAAGGTTAACAGAATACCACATTAGATCTTATCATTCAGTAAATACCTGTAGAGAGCTTAAACTAAAGTTTCAATTCATTTCATTGCTATTGTAGTTATAAGTGATTTTTTCTTCTTTCGCCAAACATTTACTTTCTTTCACAGCTCTAAGGTAAATGAAATTCTTTGTTATGCTTATTACTATCAATTAAATTAGAACTTCTTTTAAGAATGAAGTTACCGCACATCTTTTGTTTTTCATATATAGAAAACTTTTTTCGTGTTCCCCATTCACATGTTCTTAGGATATCTTCATAGTTAAAGAACTATTACCTCAACGTCTCAATTTTTTGTTTATTTCATTATATTCCATGGGTTTTGTCGCAGTTCCCGTTTCTTCCCACTTTCTCATTTCACCAAATTCTTCCATCATCGTCCTTGCTTCAATTATCCCCATGTTGTAGGCCTCGTTGGACCACCGATAGGCAACTAGCGACCTCTCGTTAAAAATTGGCGGCCTCGCAGCGATGTTCCGCGGTGGCCCCACTTCCGTTTTGAAAATTATACCACCAGCAGCAGAGACGCGGCGAAACGTCAATGAACCGCAAAATTACTCCATCAAAATATGTTAAATCGCCTATATCTGTGATTTGTTTATATTAAGGTGAGTCTTAAAAACACTAAAAGAACCTACCCGGAGTGGGTGCGAACCACTTATCTTATGGTTACTACGTGTGGGTTCTTCCGACTTCGCCACGGAGGCGATAAAGAAAACCTCGTTTCTAGAGGGATAAATCATTAAGGTCTTTTTAATTTGGCCAATCAGAGTGCTCCTTTAACCGTGTATATTCGACGATAACCGTTTGGGATCAGATAAAATGCCTTCGCCATGTAATTTTATAACAAAACGACGTGCGTCTATTTACTTTATTTCATATTTCTCCCGTATTCAGTTTCTAACGATCAGCAGCACTGCCATCTAAAATAATAGAATTATACGCATTCATCTCAAGTTTTTTACTTCATGATAAAGAGGCCGGGATTACTCTTGACCCCCAGAGCTCACTTTAGGAACAATTTGTCAGGAAAAAATAATATATAATAAAAACCGCATAAACATGACTGACGAAAGTTCATGTTGGTCCCTTCGCAATTCTCCGCGAGGAATCGAAGGAGCGCGGACCAAAATGAAGGTTCAAGTTACTAGCCCATCTTCACCTATGTGTGCGAACCAGTATTCTAGAACCTTCCCGCCTCAAGGGGAGAACAATGGGGCGTTAAACTGAAATGTTTCATTTCATTTTCTTATTTAATGTAGCTCTTCCCCATAATATTTTACCTATGAGTAAGATTTCAAGTTCATTTTAAGTATATATGATAGTGCTTTGCAAAGAGGATGCAATATTTCAGTTAGAGATACTGAGCTTTTACATTCTAATCATAATAAATATTTAAGTCAAAATTAGTTGTAATTCCAGCTTAGAAACGCTCAATGAATAATAAAGCAATTCAAACGAATATTATTACTTCATTCTGAATCGTAGATTACAATTATCATAAAAAGAAATTGAATATTTATATAATAAAACTGATTTTATTGCGCTTGATTTGATATGAAGAGACAATTAATCTAAATTAAATTAAACAATAAAATGTATTTATCCACTGAGTTTTATTACCCGGGTTTACTAAAATATTAAGTTTCACACAAATTCACAGATTTAACGAGGAAATCGAAAATCGAAATTGAAAAATTCAATTCCAGTCAACGTGCTAATCATTTGGTTAAGCTAATGTTTATTTTAAAGGTTAAGGTCGCTGATCATTAAGACTACATGGGAGGTGGGCTTATATTCTAAAGAGGTTTCCAAACCTTTCGTAATGTGTTCCAAGTTGTTTCATCAGGAAGTAAGCTGGGAATCTAATGTGTCACAAACAAGAAGTTCAAGGAAATTTTCCAAAATGCGTTAAATTTGACTTCTCATCACTGCAAGATCGTTTTCGAATATTTCATAATTTTATACTAAATTCCATGAACATTGAAGCGAAATAAGTACGATTATGGGATTGACAGTTTGAAGTACCACTATTCCAAGGCTGCGAGGGCGGGCTAATAATTACACAATTACCAAAATCTATTTCAAATACAACCATTATTAAAAACTTCATTTTCAAAAACTTGTTCTTATAACAACTATATTGATTTTCTAATTAAATTCAATTTTATAGATAATTGTGTCTTACATACCACCTAATACTTATGTCATAAAATATAAAACAAGTAAACATTCAATATAAAAAAATATACTGGAATTGAAATTTAATTTGATTTTAAGCAGTATATATTTTTTATAGAATTGTCCAAATTGCTTTATAAAAATCCACATTATGAGTTACACTAAGTATTTTAATGAAAAGCGCAAGCACGTGTATTTCCTCTTTCTTTCTCTCTCGAGATATTATATATATACGAGGGTTGGGGCAAAAGTCATGGCAACTATTTTTTTTCTTGCAGATATGTGAGCGGATCACAAACTTCTGTGTGTCGTGTGGAAGTTCTGCATGCATAGTGTGTATGCAGAATAACAGATGGCTCTGTGATAGCTAGTAGTAGCACAAAGAGGCCTGTGAAATCAGTCAGTTGGTGAGTGTCGTGCGAGATGGGAGTAACCCGTGTTGAGCATCGCGCTTACATCAAAATAGCCGTTCTCCGAAGGTGAAATGCGATGGAATGTCACAGTGAATTAGTGGAAGTTCTTGGTAATAATGCCTTACCATACTGGACACTAGCATAGTGGGTAGGAAAGTTTCAGCAAGGACGTGTGTCAATCAGTGATGAGCAACGTTCGGGACGACCTGTCAGTATGCGGACCGACGTGGCACGTGTCATCTACCCACCGTACTCTCCTGACATATCGTCCCGTGACTTTGATCTCATTCGAAAGATTAAGGAACCACTATGTGGTAGGCGGTTTGCAACACGCCAGGACATTACTAATGCTGTGCGCGAACAGGTGACCCGATTCACACATGGTGTGGCAAATGCTGAGGCTGATGGTATTCAACGCCTCCCACATCGTTGGCAGCGCGTGGTGCAAGTAGCAGGGGACTACCTTGAGGGTCTCTAGGCTCAGGTTTGTCATGTCAACTGTATGCGTACTGTGTTGTCATTCTTTTGCACCGCAAAGGCCATATAGCCCTGTATACTATTGTAATAAATTAGTGTGTTACGATATTTCAGTGGTATTCACTGTCCATACACGTAGTTAACACCTTGTCCTTTCGTATGTATATGTCAGATTTTCCAACCGGACTGGTATCTTCAAGAAAAAAAATAGTTGCCATGACTTTTGCCCCAACCCTCGTATATGTATCAGGAACATGAATAATTTTTCATTTTGGACGTGTGGTTTCAGGTATTCAACTCATAAATATGTTCATTTTATAAGTGTTAACGCTCCTCATATTAGCGTTTTCATATATAAATGATGGGCATAGCGAATAAATGTGACTGAGCTTTGAAACGTGACAGTTCAGTTCATCTGGTCTTGTTTTTTCAAGCACTCCAAAGTAGACATTTACATTTTTTTTAAAAAAAATTTAAAAATCCTGTATTAAAAAAAATCGTACTCAGGCTGGAACCGCCGCCCTTCGATTCAATAACTTCAACAGCATTATTAAACCTGCTTGACCATGGAGGCAACTTACGAGACACTGCGCTGTAATATTACAAATGAAATCGCTTCAAGTGAAGGTTTACACTTGGACTTTTAAATACCTATTTTTTTCTTCAGTAATTTCAACTGGAGATATTGATTAATTTTGCATATTGGAACAGTGCATGAAGTGTGAATTGCATATTCAACGCAGAAATACATAGCTTTATCTTCTGATCTGAACACTTCACATACGTATCTTTGTGAGTGTTTCTAATACCTGTGCACTGTGTCATTTTCCCTCTAATTCTCCCCGGAATATTCTTCGAGAAATTATTTGGCTGACTAAGTTTTATACCAATAACGGTTTTCTTGCTTATAATTTTCTTATTTTGCTTTATTTTTCTGAAAAAATCATAAATAATTATTCATTGCTAAACTATTTTGTTAAGGAAAGCATAAACAAGCAATAATATATTCAGAAAACAGAGTTATTAACGACAATATGGAACTTACAGTGTATATATATATATATTTCGGAGGATGGTACCTTAATGTATTTAAGTATCCTTCTTCTGAAAAAAAAAAATGCGGTATAAACCCATTTACACTAATTAATATTCTTAAACAAGGGTATATATCTAAAATAACTTACAGCAGCATATTTTATAATAAACTTTACATAATAATTTGGAACAAGTAATACACAACCTTGCAAAAATCCTTTTCTCACAACCATCTTTTTGTTCTAAATTGGCACTATTAAGGGAATCTGAGTACATACCATTAATAGTCTTTTTCCAAAATGACTTCTGAATTTATAATAAAGTCTTTTGGCAAATCTAACTCTTCAATAATTTCCAAACTTCAACAGATAGAATATCTTCTCAAACAAAAGAATGTACCTTTCACACGGAATTATCTTTGGATTGTTCAAGCATATCTTACTTTTAAAGATATAAATGTATTGGTATAAAAAGTTCCATCGCTTCCTTGCTTCGTATGGCATTATAACACCAATTTGGCTCAAGTCAGAGTACTAATTCCTCCTACAAATGAAGACTTAAAACATAAAATTCATCAAAATATATGGAAAGATTTTATTTTATAATTTGATAAGGATACCATCATTGTGTATACAGATGCATCAAAATATCGCAATGTTCATGTTGGAACAGTTGTTTATATACCTAATAGATCAACTACGCTAAAATATAAATTACCAATATATACGTCCATCTTCTAGGATGAAGCATTTGCTATTCGCCAAGCTTTTCTATATATTAAAAAAAAATCATTTGTTCTGATGCATTAACTATGTTTACTGCATTGAAATCAACACAATGGAATGGTCACACTTCTTGGAGTCTTTTAAATATAATATTTCTCTCGCTTTTACCAAAGATTATGTTAATGTTGATGATAATAGCAATATTATAGACATTGCTGCAAAAAACTCATGTTTCGAGGGAACACCAACAAATTTTAAATTATCACCAACTAATTTTATAATAGTATCACGGAACAATATTAATTGGACTTAATCACTTGGCAATTCAGCAATCAACAACTTCCAGGAAAAATTCTACTGGCAACTTATTGATAATTCTCAAGGTAAACTAAATAAATTTATCAGAACCTGGCCTCGACGTGAAATCATACTGTATTATCGATTAATTTTTGGAACGGCGTTAACTCCAACCAAATTATTTCAAATCAAAAAGAAAGACATAAATCATTATTGGTATGATAAAGGAATAGGAACGCTCAATCACATCATTTTTGAATGTAAACTTTTTCAGTCTAATCGATTAAACTTAATAACTCAGCTACAAAAATATCATAGATATAAACCTCTTTCGTATAAATATGTTCTGGCATCTAAAAACTGGAAATCAATCAAAATTCTGCTAAATTTCTAATAAAGTCTGACTTAATTTTTAAAAAAAAAATATCCATTTTAATTTTTTATATATGTTATTGAATAGCATTTTGTTGACGTGAAATAGTAAATATCATCTTTAATAAATAACACTATTAAATTCTACTCTTTGGATATACAGATTTCAACGAAGGAATATGTAATCATACTGGAACATAGCAGAATTCGAAACTTCCTATTCAATTTGGATAAAAGATATTTTGATAAGGACTGATCTTGGGGCTTGTATATAGCCCGCTCCCCCCAGTTCTTTGTCACCGGAACTGGAAGAGTCACTACTACAGCTACTACTACTACTACTACTTATATCTAGAACATAACCCAACCAACCCCTGCGGGGCTTCTAACCCGTTCCTACTACTACTACTACTACTATTGCTACTAACTACCACTACTACTACTGCTGCTTCTACTACTACTACCACTTATACTAAAGTTTCCTTACCACAAGATTTACATCTTAAATCTTTACAACATGTGATTCCGATTCATTATGAACTAATATGAATCGTTAGAATCACTATGATTCGTTAAAAATCACTGGGGGGAGTGGGCTATACTCAATCCCATCTTGGATCACAACATCAAAATTCTCTTTCAAAATCTTGGAAACATATCGCTATTTATACACTTATTGTTATATAACACTTTTTCTTACATTAATTTTTCCTTTTCTACACTTCTAGCACACTTTGGCTGATGCCTAGTGCACCAATTTATCACTACGAATAGTGAAGAAAGAAAGAAAGAAGCCAGGTCGACTTTGTTACTAATATTGCTACAATATTGATATGAAATGGTTGTGCAAGCTACAGCATGAGCTGTGACCAAATGATCCGGACATGAGTCCGAATAACCGGATTTGAATAAAAGTGCTAAAAATTGTGAAAATTAACGGGGAATAATGGCGCCAGCCATGTATAAATTGTCCTACATAACTTAAAAGATTGTATCGAACTATGAAAATGTCCAAAAGTAAAACTGTTTAGAAATGAAAAATTGAAGAAAGGAACATGAACTCTCATACTTATCTGTCCGGCCGTTATTTTGATCCCTGTTCTTATCTACTTATATTTCTACTGTACTTCCCATATATTAAAATTGAACCTCCAACTCTATGTTCCCTTGACACTTTTGTTTGTATGTTCCAATCATCATCATCTTTCACATCTTACGGGAAAAAAAGGGTATCTTCGTTATTGTGCAGATGTGTCCCAGTCGCCTACATCCCCTCATTGTTAGTAATTTATTTATTTCTATAATTCTTTTCTTCGATTTTCAATGGTTTCTTTGAGTTTTCTGATTATGTTTCAATTTTTCTCAACGGCTAGTAGTGTATATATTTTTATCAAACACTTTATCTCATATTTAGCAAAAGTCTATGTTCTTTCTCTATAGTTCATTTCTATTCCCAACACATATATTGCAGAAATAAAAGTGCCAGACAACTTCCAGATTTCTGGCCCATAATAATAGTAATAAACACGAACACAATTATTAGTTTATTTAATAGTATTCTCCAAGTTTCTATCTGGTCCCTTTTTTTAAATTTTTTTTTACTATGATCTTTTATTATATCCAATAAAATTCAGAAAAGCCTAATGAAGACCCTTAAAGCGATACGTGAAAAACGTAGTCTCTGACAAACTATCTCCTATGTTTTCAATGCTAAGTTTGCATTTTCCCTCGTCTTTTGTTCGTATTTTTATTGCACATTTTGGAGAGTTTGGCATATATTTTCATGATTTTTAGTACCTAAATATCTTAGCACTATTGATAACAATGATTCATTTTTCAATTAATCTTCTCTTATGTAAAACTGAAATAGCATAGGCTTAAGTTATGTTTAACATAAGGCATGCTGAAAGCAGTCTTGCGTCACATAGCCAATTTTCGTACAACTCCTTTTAACTATATAATACGGAAAATATTTGACACAGCATTATAACAGAACTGACCTTATTGTGCCTGTATATTTTCCCAGTGAAATATTTCAGGAACAAAGACCTCACTCTGTTTCGGTCTTCGCAAAATTAGCAGATCGCAACGCAACGAAAAATAAAATGCACGTAATGGACTCCTAGAGTGCTTATTGGTCAGTGCACTCATAGCCGTTTGTTTTTTAGTTATGATTTCTTTAGTTGTTATAGTATTCTGCTTGTGGACAAATTAAACATTTGAGTTCTAAGAAACCGTGACAATACTCTTGTTTTCTTAAGAGGAAATTACAATTTTTGTGTTCTAATACTGACTAATTAGGTATGTGAATTCCTAGTCTGTTTTTCACCGTACATTATGACTGTTGATGGAAATATAAGAAGTCTTAGTATACAAATAATTTACTGGATAAATATAAAGGTATAAGAAATCAATTTGTTATTAAAACCTTAAGGCTATCTTTAATATATATGCTAGGTGGGGACATGTGGTGTGCTCTCCTACTTAGTTTATTAATTTTAATATAATGTGTTTTATTTGATTTTTAATATAAAATATATCATAAACTGATGATAATTCATTATATTAATTTTGTCACTTCTAGGATCCGAAGAATTATACTTGCGAAAATAACTCAAATATTGAATGACTGCAAAAGTTTGTGCCCGATTTGAAATTAAAACACAAGCAGTCGTATTAGAAGAAAACCACACTCCTCCTTCTATGATTTAGTCACCATCATTTCTACAATTGGCTCCCAAAGCTTTATAAGCTTGCGGATTCCTTTGTTGTAGACGCTTCATGGTTTACCATATTGCCTATATTTGGCAAATACGGTAACACTTTTTTGAAAGTCGACAAATACGTCACCAGCTTCAACCATATAACTCTCTACTTAGTCGATGGGTCAATACTATCGGTCATAATATGGCCATCAATACTCTTGGACTTCAGGATTGAAATAAAGAGTGAACGCAGAAAATAGAAACAGTCGGAAAATAAGTTTAATATTTGGAAGGTTAATGGTAGTTCCTTATTTTTGAGATTTTCGACTTGATCTTTTAGACCCAATTGTCTGGATGTCACTATCACCTATGCATTTTGTGCTTTATTATTATTATTATTATTTTCAGTTTGGTAACAATGCTCCAGTGCTGCTTAAGTTATTTGCGATGGACAAATCTGATCACATTATGGTTATATTTGATAACTTTCAATTATGAACCACCGTACTTATTGAACGGTACAGAACATCGAGTTGCATATTTTAGTATTCTTTATATACTCTCACAGTATCTTGGTTTATTTTTTTCTTTTAACCATCCTGTAAGGTGATTCCTTATTCGCGTATTATATGTCTAGCTCTCGCGTCTTTACGACGTTACTTCAAGACAAGAAGATTTTACTTTCTGCTGTATTTATTTATTTAATTATTGTTGTTGTTACTATTATTTAACAAACTTAAGACTATTTTTAAGTCGCTAAAGATAAGCCATAGAATTCAAAATCAAACGTAAGCATGAACCTGAACATCTTTTATTTAATTTTTTATTTTATTTATTTTTTTAAGCTGTATAGTTCCTGTAACCTTTCCTTTCTTTTTCTGTCACAGTTTAAATCAATTTTCACCTATACTGGTCCGATTTTTTCGATAATACAAATTCTACAATTCTGATCCAGGCTCTAAACAATAATTACGTCAAAATTAATTCTTTGAGATTTACATGCAATAATTGTTGCGCAAGTATTCTTATTTCCGACATACGAGGTCATTACTTGTTCAGCTTCAAGAAATTTCATGTCGCTCTGAAGCTAAACTCCGTCCTTTAGTTCTGAATGGTTATCTGGAGTTTGGATAATTTTTGATTCGACTGTTTTTTGATTATTTTTACTAATAATAATAATAATATAAATGAAATGATTACTGTCTATCCAGTCATTTTGCGGCAGAACATATATAAGTACTGTATAACGTGATATCATCTTAACACTAAAATAATGTTTTCACGTTTCATGATGTTAGAAATAAAATCGCGAGAAGCCCATGTAATTAGTTCGATTAAGTACATTCAAATTATAAAACATATGCATCATGATTTTATATGCAAAGATATTATGGAAAAGACATCTTCTTCTTAGTATACTCTAGACTTTATTTATTCATTTTTTTAATCTATCATTTTTGGTTCGTATTTCTTGAGAAACTACATTTCGTGAACAAATATTGATAGCATAATTCAGGTTTCTTCAACTTATTTCATATCATGCCCCCCCCCCCCAAAAAAAAGAAAAAAAAACTTCTTTACCAAAGTCTCTTGCCAGCAACTTCCTATAAGTAATTTCTGGTTTGTACAAAGCTTTTTAATTATTGCTGCTTATCCGCATTGTTGGCGCTTTCGATTTTAGTTCAGATATAATGGCATTTATCATTGAGTTAGTCCATCCAGTCATTTCGCGGAAAAATTAACGTACAGTAGAGTACCAGTAATCCGAACATCCGGTTAATTCGAACAGGTCTAGGAGGAAAATTTTATTTTATTTATTTTTGTGGCGAAAATACGCAGTTTTAGGAAATTAACAACTAAAAGGATGAAAAATGGGTCCACGTTTTCGAAGAAAACAAAGTAAACTTTCGTTAAATACAGTTTTTTCTTTAATACGTGTATTTAGATCTTAAGCTACATTACGACAATTACCATTACACAAAGTATGCACTGTACAATATTGAAACTTGTAGGTTTAGTATGAGTGAAATACAGTAATGTAATAGAATGAGTACTATATTGTAACATAAAACTGAACGTACAATACTGCTACTGTACAGTACTAGTATTGTATTAGTATCTACATACTACCGTACCAGTATTACTCGTTACAAGACATGAACTCAGTTATTGTCTTTTGTCGCAGTGAAGAGTTTATTAGACAGAGTACTGTACGTAGAAAGATAAAGGCATCTAGTTTTTACAACGTTTTAAACATTTTTCCAATACATACATATAGTGTAGTCAGAAAACATGTTTTGAAATACTATATCTATGTATTACAAAACAATAGACTCGTTCACCCGCATCAAACCGCGATTTTATTGTTATTTCGGCTAATCCGAACAGGGTTACTACCGGGACTACACTGTGTATCTAATTACAAAACGACATTCTTTTATTCCAAAGTATACTAAAATATTAAACGAACCCAATCCCTTTCCAATTGTCGACGAAATCATATTTCTTTAATTATTGATTTATTAACGAACAGCATAGCTACTGCGAATTGATGTTTAGCCTTTGTAATTCCCTCTACACACCCGAGACAATAATCAACTGTTTAGCTTATCATAGCTTCTGCAATTTCAATGCTTCTCTAAAGCAATATCATGATTTTTTCATTGATCAAGATGGAAGTTTTTTTTTTTTCCGCTTCGATCTCATTATTGTTCAAGCAAGTTTCTTAATTAGTACGAAATGAATGGATTTATATTGCTACAATATAGCAAACCAGTTTTCAGGAAAAATAATTTGTTACCCTCAAATATTGTTTGAATTCTGCTAGCTACTTCATCTGTTATTGTTTTCTGCTTCGATTTTAATTCAAATATAATGGCATCTATCATTGAATTAACTTACTCAAGTTTTTCCATCTGCAAATGTGTGTGCACAAACGTCTCCCATACAACGATGTTGCGGTGTTGTCAATTGACTTGTGATATTGTATAGCATTGTGATTTGAATTCTATGCTATTAGTGGAAAGTCAAAATTGATAAGTTATGAACCATGAAAAAGACAGGTCAGAAGATGCAATGAGCCGTATTTGAAGTTTGGTTTTACGGCATTTGGAAATCAGCCACAGTGTCTGCTGTGTAATGAAGTGTTCTCTGTTGAAACTACGAAGCCTAAAGATGTTACGGTATCTAGAATCTAATATAATCGGTGAACTTTTTTCAAAGCAAACTCTCTGTACTTCAAAATCAGAAGTTTGCCATCGCCTAGATGACTCAATATGTGAAAAGGCACTTCAGGTATCATATCAAGGCCACTAAGAACTGCTTAAAAAGAGAAAAAAAAGAGAAAAAAAAAGAGAAAAAAAAGAAAAAAAAGAAAAACACATATTACTGCAGATTTTATTTCTTCTGCACTTGATATAGTCCCAACAATGATCAACACTGAAGCAGCTCAGAAAACATCAAAGATTCCTTTCTCAAACGATACAGTAGCACGGTGTATTTCTTCCACTCGACCAGCTGGAAGAAAGATGAAGGGAAAAAAATAATGTATTCAATTAGGCGACTCCGCATATGTAACAAACTGTTCTCAGTTCTTGTGTTTTATCCAATTCCAATCGACTGATTCTGTGGAAAAGAATATATTGTTCTTCAAACCTTTGCCTAAAATTATAACAGGTGAATATTTATCAGGTGTTTGTTTCCAGGCTAAATATCCATTCGAAATAGAATGGGGAAAATGTATTTCAATCTGTAGCCTTAACTAAGAGTGGACTGGTGGAAAAATGAGATCTACCATAGCATGGCTAAGCGGTCAGCGTACGCACCTTTGGCGTGGGAGACCCGGGTTCGAATCCCGGCGGAAGCTCATATGGTTCGGATCCCAAATTAAGCTATAGGTCCACGTCTCACATAGCTTCACTGCTGAAAGGGACGCTAAACTGAAAATAAAATAAAATCAATATCTATCATGTAAAATAGATGCAATGTTCTCTACAGCAACAAGCCACAAAGAAAATGTCACGTGTCTTTAGGTTTTGAATGATGCCAGAATTGTTAATTATGCGAAGAGTCACTCATTGCACTGTCGACTGTTAAGAAAAAATATGCGAGGAAATTGGTTCTATCCACAAAAAACTATCACTGCATATTGAAGTAAGGTTACCATGCGATGCGGAAAGGTATTGAATAAACTGTTCGAACAGCACTCTGAAATGTTACTGTTTCTACAAGAAGTCAATTACCAATTAGGTGACTTTTTTACTTCAGCTTGCTGCGGTAACATGGCTGCTTTATCTGACTTATATGGTCGTCATTTTCATATATGTAAATGGCTTCATGTTAGCTTTGCACAGACTGAACTAAACCATTTTATTTGTTCAAGACAAGTAAATTATTTTTTATAAGAAATTACGAGTTTGGTTATCCAGAATTAAAACTCTAATTTTGAATTATTTTTTTTCCCTCACTCAAGACTTTATTCATTTTGTTCCAACTTGACATTATTCTTTTGACATAAAGCGGCAGAACACTTTTAATCTGTGTTCACATAGAAGGGCTTCAAGGACAGATGATAGAATATACTCCCTTTAATGAAAATATCGGTTGAAGATTGATGTTGAACTCCTCCGTTCAAAAGGCCGATCTATGATACAATTTCCCGACAAATCGACAAAACTATGACAGTATTTGCATCTGACATTCTGTAATGAAGACCTGGACAAATTTTGGTCTGGTATCTCTGTTTTAAAAATCGTAATTCTCTTTGCCACGTCGTACGTATCAGTACGAAAATAGTTTCTTTTTCATGGTAAGCATTGAAACAAAGACAAGAAACCACTTGTCAGCTGAGAATAACTTAATATTTGTTACGAAAATTGAACCGTCAACTGCCTCACTAGTGAAATCACATCACATTTATGTTTCACACTAGCTTCCATTTCGAATTGTACTTCAATATGTAGTTTTTCATCAGTTTCATTCCTCTTATTCAATTGTTTTTTACACGATTCTCTATTTTTTATTTACTTATTTATTTTTTGTTGGTTGGTTTGTTAAGCATTCTTTGCTGTATTTGACAGTAAGTATAAATATGTCTATTAAAATAAGAAATTCAAAATAATTTTCACAAATATACTTCTGCTACTAGATGCTGAGAAACATAATAAGAGTGACATATTTCCACAAGTTTTCATTTGTTTCAGCTAGATTCTGAAGTGAAAAAATGAAATGAAATAAAATCTTTAAGTTTTACGTCCCACGGTTATGCCGGTTAGGCTAAAGGAGACGGTGATGATGAGAGATGAGTGAAATGGTGGAATGAAGAAAGTGGGAGGAAACGGGAGAACCCCGAGAAAACCCACGAGCACGGTGTTTGTCCACCACAAAGTTCACTTGGCGGGGGCTGGGATCGAACCCGGGACCCCAAGCACCAGAGGTGAACGCTCTACCACTGAGCCACCGCGCCCCCCTAGATTCTGAAGTGAGCTGCATACAGAATTCTCAATGGTTGTTTTGTATTGACTTATAAATATTTTAATCAAAAGGAAAGGTGCATGTATTTTAAGTTTTTGAAAGAAAGAAGTTAAAAGGGCAAATATTTCAAACATAAGGGAGGGTGGGAAACGTATGATTACATGAAAATAAAGTGATACATATACCGGCCTATGGTTTCTTTATCAAGCAGGCGTATTGTTTAGAACCAAAGTCTGTTTTTTATATCCTTGCACTTAGGTTGAGAGCAGAAGTGAAGAAATCACTTAACTCATCCACTATATTTATCTTTTAAATCTCTTCGAGAAGCCCCTGAGGTCCGGCCCCAGGGTAAAAAAACCCAATATATTTCATATATATTTGTTCAGCCATGTTGAAAAATACTGCAATTAGGATTAGACAAATATATGTGAAAATGTGTTGGTCTTATAAATCTTTATTACAGGCATTTAAATTACAATTTTTATAATTACGAGCTAGGGAAAGACAGGGAATGATAGCAATATTTTTAAATATGCTGTATATGATGCAATTATATTAATGTTTAAGCATTTAGTGTGCAGCATGTGCTGTTCGAGAAAGCTTTAAAAACAAGTAGGCCCTAATGTGTTTTATTTTCAGTTCTTGAATCAATTTAATTTCCAATTCAAATTATTAATAGTTCGTCTCTAACTTATTTTCGTAAGTTAATAGTCCTTCAAATTTTAGATTTCAGCAGAGCTGAATTTCAGTATGTTAACATTTCAATTCATACGAATATAAATATTGTTTTTTTTTAATTACTATTATTATTTAAATGTTAATTTCGAGAACATTCAAATTCCGATTACTTCGTTTAAACGTCGAAATCCTAACTTTATTCTACGCCGCTATGAAAGATCGATAGTACTTTCGTAATCCACGTCTATACGATTATATTTTAATGTATTTTCGGAACATATTAATTTCCTACCTTAAAGCATCTTAATCATAATAACTTACTTTCTGAATACTTTACGACTTAAATGAAATCAACATTTTGATTCAACAATATTACTAACTTAACAGCTTTAGGCATTCATTAATTACGAATATGAGTGGGGTTTTTGCTTGTGTATACAAAATCATGCTAATATATATCGATGAACGAATTCATGTTTATTTAAGACATATCTTTGTCCTGTTAAACAAGATAAGTCATTTGTGATTATTTATTCCCACGTTTTTATATATCAACAAACAACAGAATTGATGTATTTCTACGCCATGTACAAAATCATACCTAACTTTGTAAAAGTATGTTGCATCGTCTTTAGCTGATTAAACAGCTGTTGCGTGACAGTTTAATCTAGACTCGATTGGCAAACCCTCATTTAAAGTAACATGAGAAAAAATCCGCATATTCTTATTTTACTTTTGATTAATCTTTTCTGTCTTTAAAAATTACATGAATACACATCAGAATTGATTCTTACTTTGTTCCTTAAAACTGATCACTAGAGACCGGATGTTAGGCAAAATGCCTATTCTTTAATATTAAAGATATGATCAAAAATAACGTTTTACAGTTTATATGCAGGGTTATAGTTTCAATTTAAGCTAATTTTATTTTACCTATTTTACCCCTCACTGCATAAATAACTACTTTAGTGCTTAATTTTTTTTTTTTTTTTTTTTTTTTTTAATAAGACTTCATTGCGAAAAGTAAAAATTATATAACTCAAATCTCGTATTTCAAGAAAGGATTCTGCCTGTTCCGAGAAATAGAAGATTAAAAGAAACTACTTATGGACAGGTCAAGGTCAAGTCTCACCCCACTACAATAAAAGAATGTCGCCGAGAACAATGATGTGCGAAACGATTTAGCTTCCATTGCTACCCACTATTCAATTTTGACAGGCTCGATAACGTTTCTGGAAGGAAGAAAGAAAACCTTGAGCAACTTCCTAGAACATTTTCACTCTGTAGTGGACAAAATTTGCTCTATGCCAGATGGCTCGTGAAAAATGTGAGAGAGTTATTGCAACCAATAAGGTCTTTTATAAACTAAAAACAATTGGACAAGTGTTGAAAGGCGAAAATGCGCCCAATGAATTTGATCCACATGCTTCAAATATGCCTTGATTACATACGTGGAAGTAGAGCGATCTTTCTCACTTTTGAAACATGTGTTATCCGATCGAAGACATAACTCATTAGTTGAGAACCTCAAAAAATATCTTATAATCATGTGCAATCGGGCTGAATAATTCCTCGTGTCGACAAATCATCAGAATGTAGTAAATTAAAATGCACGGAACAATTAACCTTTTTGTTTGAAATCTGCCAATGTTTCATCTTCTGTCTGTTGCATGTTGTGATATGAACTCCTGTGTGTACAAATCAAATGTAAATTACGAACTGCTGTTTGTAGTTATAAAATACCGTAAAACTTTGGACTACTGTGTGTACAGATAAAGTGTATACAATTTGGATTGTTATGTGTAGTGATAAAGTGCTGTATAGAATATATTTACCAAATATACATATAATGCACGTCAAGCTTCGATTTTATATACAGCAAAAGAAGATATTAACAAATAGGTTTCCGTATTCTTTGAACATTATCTATGACTTGAATTTATTTTTTTAAAATTGTATAGTGTATTTATCTTCATTATTTCGAGTTACTTTTAGTGCCTATTTTTTAAATTTCAAGTGCCTATTTTCCAGGTTTTTAATGCCTAAACATCCGGTCTCTACTGCTCACAGAACATAATATCCAACATCAATTGGAATTTTAAACATAAGAAATTAACTTAGCAACTGTGCCATCTTGCTATTAAAATATGAGCGGTATAAATATGAATTTAATAAATAATTAACAATAAACATATAAAAGAGGACTTGAGATTGGATTTTCATTTGTCCATTTGCTTTGTTCAAGGTTCATCTCCTGAATCATTCTCACAGTTTCTTCCTGACGCTTTCTAATCCCCCCCTCCCTTTGAATCAAGAACCTTTTGATTCAGATTTTCTAGTTGAAACCTCAGAGTTTCTAGCATGTGTTACGTCAACTTCAAAAGAAAGCAGACCCTTCAATAATTTTCAAACTTTTAATTAAAGGAAATACTTTATCAACTATTAACAAGATATTTACTACGAAAGTGATGTTTGAATCTTGAATCTAAAACTTCATTGACCAAGCTATATTTTCCGTAAGTTTTCTCTCAGTAATTCTTTCCATTCAAAGTAATTCTCTTTCTTATAAGTTTTGAATTAATTGTCTGATTAACTTCAGAGAAAATTTGCATATCCAAACTATCATGCGGATCTTAAGATCCCTTTCTTCCCTGAGGAACCAGAAGGCGTAACATTAGCTGGAAAGGATGTTGGGGTGTTGCTTATCTCTAGGAAGCTTATTAAAACCTAATGTACTTTCCAAAAATCTTAATAAATAGAATGATAGCCAAATATGTGTCTCAAAAGTACTGCTCTTTGTATTCTGAGCTGTTTCTCTTTACTTGTTGAAATTTCTATTGTACACTACTTGTCAAGTGGGGGCCGCGGTGGCTCAGTGGTAGAGCGTTCACCTCTGGTGCATGGGGTCCCGGGTTCAAACGCTGCTCCCACCAAGTGAACTTTGTGACAAACACCGTGTGCGTGGGTTTCCTCGGGGTTCTCCCGTTTCCTCCCACTTTCTTCATTCCATCATTTCATTCATTTCTCATCTTCACCGTCTCCTTTAGCCTAGCCGGGTATAAAAGTGGGACTTAAAACTCAAAGATTTCATTTAATTTTTTTACTACTTGTCAAGTAATACTCTCCAACGAAAGGTTATACTCGCCCCTAATATAGAATATATACATGCAATCATTCAACTAGTTAATGAAGAAGCTATAATACTGAACGCAAAATTCTATTTCGATGAGCTGTTGAGACCGATTTTTTTAGTTCTCTTTGTTTAATTATGGATGAATATTTAATCAGCGGATTTGGTTGAATGTAACAGCCTTTACCGTTAGTTTCCAAATCCCTTCATAGATGAACACTGCATAGTACAAGGTCATTGAAAATTCTTCCTACAATACCGGTATTTATAGAATTTCACTGCTACACGAATTTCACTCCGGATCTTGCTCGAGGATGATATACGAACGCTTATGTGCGACACTTTACATGCGCGTTTAGGCATGCGAACAAAGTAGTTCACGTACATATTTTGTTTAACTGCTCAATACAGTATTACAGAATTAGAACAAATAAACTGAATAGGCTATCTGAAATACTATTATGAAGTAAATGCTTAAACAACCAATATTTCAGTCTTGTTCAAATAAGAAGCAAAACAAACACACACACACACATATAAATGCAGTCATTAATTGTTTGTCTTTAATGCAAATGACTCGGTTAAAACATACAGCATAATGAGGTATCTGGACAGCTGACAAATGATGAAAGATTTTACATTAATTTCTGAACAGCAAAAAGTGAGCCTCTACTAAATCTTAAGATTATTTCTACAATTTTTCACGTCTTTACACAAATATTCCTCAATGAATAAAAGATAGACCTTTATTATCTTGGATCCATCTGTTTATTTCTTCAAACTGAATAAATACACCAATATTAGTGTATTCTTTGATTACAGTTTAGCGCGCATTTTCAGCGCAGAGATTCTGTAAAACGTATATCGATAATTTAACGTGGAAAACGATGCACATATGCCCCTAACTGAAATCAAATTCATATCTTTACGAGATTCTGATTAATGCTAAGCTATGATCATATTTAGAAGGTTTAGTATCACCGACTTGATGTATGAATAATAATGATGATGGATGAAATGTAAATACAATAATTTCGCTAATTTTATAGAAAAGTTGAAATATCAACGAATGTCTGTATTTAGACACTCTCAAAATGGGTAAGACTCATCTCTTTGAAAGTATTAGTAAAATGGACTTACTAACAAAGTTTGGCTAATTCATGGGATTTGCATAATAGCTTTTCAATAGAAATTTTAACCACCTTTTAGATATAATGCTCTCGAGTACAATGTTTCATGAATGTTGCTCTTTAAAGTTTTGAAACTACGTATAACTTAAAGAAAGAAAAGTAAATAAATAAAGTCTGACCAAAGGAAACGTATTACAGCTTCGGCAATATATCATGTGTGTCGAAACTGTGACACGGATTATTAATACTAAGCGTTTGAAATGAAATGAAATCTTTAAGTTTTAACGTCCCACGGTTATGCCGGTTAGGCTAAAGGAGACGGTGATGAGAAATGAGTGAAATGAAGAAAGTGGGAGGAAACGGGAGAACCCCGAGAAAACCCACGAGCACGGTGTTTGTCCACCACAAATACTAAGTGTTTGCTTTGGTCTGATTTTATTTTTACTTTAGAATGCTTTGTATTTTTTTTCTCTCTTTCTTTACCAAGTTCAAGTTCTCTAACACTCCTGATCTGGACAAGACTTCGAAATTAAGATCAATGAGCTATTTTAGATTAGAAACTTTTTTTTTTTTTTCCACTGTGCAACATCCGTGAACTTAACACACAAATATGGCAGGAACATATTTTCTTTAATACATCAGATCCTTTATAGATGTGAATTCTATAATGCACAAAGACTAAAAAAGTGACTGACTGGATCGTGATTCGAACCCGGGACCTCCGGCATAACGTGCCGATGCGTTAACCACTACGTCACCTAGTCCACTTCCCAGAACACTCCGTCGGTGCTCTCCACTCGGAGTACTGGGTTCTTTGTGCATTATAGAACTCACATCTATAGAAGATCTGATGTGTTTTAAAAAATCGGTTGTTTTCTCTTTCATTAATATCTATATGAAATTACAACGATCATAGGTGCTTGATACATGAAAACAGGGATTGTCCAAGCACAGCAAGAATCTGTGATACAGCCCACGTGGTCCGAGTGGAGAGCACCCAACCTCAAGAGTGGCTGTTCTAGGAAGCGAACTGGATGGCGTAGTGGTTAACGCATCGGCACGGTATGCCGGAGGTCCCGGGTTCGAGTCACGGTTCAGTCAGTCACTTTTTCACTGTGTATTATATTTTCTTCACATATTAAACTATCGCGTGAACAAGAAACATCACCAATCATCCCACTTCAAACTTTTAATTTCCAAACAATCCTTGTTCACAAAAACTAACATAAATAAATAAATAAAATCATAAAGGGAAAATAAAACAGGGTGTCTACTAAAGTTCCAAAATAAAATTTCGGACATTTTCGTGACCTTTTCTTTACCAAACCATAAAATTTCGTAACATTCAATAACAGTACCTGTATTCTTTAGCACTTATCTTTACTTTCAAAAGCTATAAAAACTTGGTCTCTTCCCACACCACTTTCAATACATCCATGTATATAGACTGTTTTATTCGATAACTAACTAACAGGAAACTCACAAATTAACTAACCTTAAATTTAAATATCTAAATACACATGATGCACAGTCAGCAACAATAGTACAAGTTGGAACTAACATTTCTTATACCTCGAAACTATACTTAATATTGTTTCTGACTATATACAGGGTGTTAACACTGACAAGGTTGGGAGGTGATTCCTGACATCAAGATAAGACAAAAAGCATAGAACAACCTGGGTGCACAAATGCTTCCTTTCGGAGTTATAGGCTGTCGAAAATATGAAAAAATGAACTTTAAAAAGGTCCATTGCTCTATAAAAAGGAAAAAAAAAGCAAAAAAGCTATGGGACCTACTGTAGTCGGGTCAAAACTTCACATAGGAAGTAATATGTGCGCTATCCAAAAATACATGTTTAAGAATCCTGTGAATTTAGGGGAGGGGAGGAGGGTAAATATATGAAAATAAATAAAACAACTCTTGAACCACCTGACCGATCTCGATCAAATTTTCAACATAGATGACTTTGGGCCTGGGATAATTTTTATCATGCCATGCCCCGCAACATGGGGGATATATAAAAATCACCGAAAATGACCAATATCAAAGAGCGCTTTAGTAACAGTAAAAACGGAACATTTTACTATTTTTCCTTAATTTAACCCAGAGAAATCGGGATGCGTCTTGAATTCGAGGACGTCTTAAATTCGAGTAATTATCGAGAAATTATTAATTAAAGATATTCAGACAACAATAATGTCCTGCGCTTGCGCAGGTCGTTCGGGTTTCCTAGTAATAATAATAATGATACATGTGTGCAAGGGTTTCTTAGATGTCAATTTGAAGTCGGCAACGCTAATCAAAGGATGATGAGAACTAAGTATCTGCATTTCTTCCTTTCTTTTCTACTAGTTGCATTTCGTAAATAACGCACGGGGAGAAACACGTCATAACCCTTAAAGATACTTCGGGTACTGTCCAACATAGACGGCTGGAAATAGTAGAACGTAGTCAAACTATATTAAAGTTACATTATAAGTAATAAAATCAAGTTACAGCACTTTCGTGCAATATAAATACAAGACTTACATGCTGACCACAATACGTAAAGTTGGTACCAAATAGTACTAAGTACATCATACTACTCATTTGAGTACTTGTCTACCAAAATTAAAATAGGATTTTTTTTTTTTTTTTTTTTTTGTTTTGTTTTGTTTTGTTTAGACCCGCCACCTTCTTTATATAATTTCATTCAAAAAAACATGCCAGCAGTACTAGTGAGAATAAAGGATGTTTCGTACGTACTGTCCTGCTTTAAGGTAGCACAATTATTATGCACCCTGTAACCATCTACACGAGGTTTACTTTGTCACGTTTCAGAAGGCACCACATTACCGCAAAATACAATATATGTTCTCTACAGACAAATATATTCCATCATCGTGTTGTTCGATTCAGTAACCCATGGCTTTCACCCATTTCAGCAATTCTTCCTCTTTATTAGCATATAAATTACAAAAAAGTGGCCCCGCTTAGCGTAGTCGCCAACGCTCTCGCTTTCGGTGCGAGCGGTCCCGGGTTAGATTCCCGGTGGGGGAACTCGGTCAAAAAAAATGTAAAACGCGTTTTCAGGCCAAGGCACATGTTTTCCTCATTCACACCAGGCAAATTCCGGGGTGGTACCTAACTTATAGGTCCCAGGTCGTTTCCTTCCTTCCCTTTCCCCAGACAGTGTGCTCACCGAGGGACGTCATCCCTCAAACATGACGGGCTAAATGGCCTTAGATGTCGAGAGCCCAGAAATCTAAATCCTAAATTACAAAAAACTATACACTGAAATGTCACAGCGAACTGCTCAATGATGCCAGCTGAAAGACAATCTCAGGAGTGAATTCGGGTGCGAATTAGGCCGAATTTTCATGCATGCGATAAAAGCATGTTTTGCTTGTGATTTGGTAGTCTAAAGCCGATCATAGATATTTTTGGCAGTGAATTTTGACGTTTTATAGAACAAAATTTTTCCAGTCTGTACTATATTCGTACAGATAAAAAAAAATCGTGACCGATCCAAAAGCTAAATTTCTTGACTTTCATGACCGTTTTCTGATTTCGTGATCGATAGACACCCTGTAAAAAGGAATGAGATCATCAATGAAAAGTAGTGTACAGATACCTCAAGAATATTACATGATTCACTCATTAAGTGACAACAAAGCTCGCTATGGAATGACGAGGTCAAGCTGTATGTTTTATCTGCCAAGTTCCTAAACCATGTTTGTGTCTTTCTTGTACTATATATCCACGTAATTTCTAACCTATACCTCCAATTCCTTCTGATCTTTATTCTTGACTGTTTTAAAAGAATAATCGAATTTTCAAAAAGCAGCCTTTGGCTCAAAATGAAATTCCTGAGCCTGTAATACTAGTCTGGTTTCTGATTTTTCTCAATGTTTCTACAAACAAATAAATCATTGAGCATGGCATAACAAAAACCTAACATAAGCTGGCAACATTCATTTGTCAACATAAAGGACACAGCTTTATCTTGCCAACCTGTCACTTACGCATAGGAACACTTTTTTTTTTTTTTTTTACTGTTATTCTCTTCACTTCTTGATTTTTTTTATTATCCTCCTTGAACAAGGGCTTAGGAGAGCAGTCAGAATTTAAAATTCGAAGCTGATTTATTGCTATTAGGCTATCCTTTATTCTATCGCTGTTCCTTATTTATACTCACCACACAGAAGATAAAATGGTTGTGAAAGACTGCGTATAGTATTTTCGTAATACTTTTGAAAATACAGCAAAATTCCAAAATTTTACAAAGCAATATTTTTAATACTTTCAAACTGTTCTTGTTCTTATGGAACTTCTCACTGCTGATATAAAATACTTCGCTAAGTTACTTTAATTTCATCCATTTTGGTAACGCATTCCTTAATAATGAGGAGCTTCTTAAAGATGAACGGGTCATTCCATATGAAATCACCAAATTTGAAACTAAAATGTGGCTCATATGTTTTAAATTTTCTTCAAATTTTGTACATGTATTGTGGTATGCTAACATAACATGCTTGTAAAATTTTATAGCTCTACCTCAAAGAGGACTGCTGTAGAAGTCATTCGAAATTTGGGGGTTTTGTGCAAAAAACACCTAAGTCCACCTTCAGCTTAAAGTACTGAAACCGCTAGGTCTCTGGAGATATTGAAGCTATTTGAAAATGGTTTTCACTAAAACAATCTTAGAATTTGTAGCATTTAAACATTGTAGTAATGAACTGCCCAAGTGGGGTTAAGCATATGCATTTCACCATCAAAGAGAAAAAAAGAAAAAATAATGTCAAAATTTGGCAATTATTTCTGAAAAAGACCCACCTAACATCAACCTCAAATTTTCAAAATAAGTAGCTCTGGTGTTCCTCTTTAACATATAAAAAATTAGGAGGGTGTTTTTTGGTATGTTAGAGAAAAACAAATTATGACAATGTTGAGGGCGGATTTAGGCACATTTTGCACATAACCACCAAATTTCCAATGAGTATTTCCATTTTCCGTGTTGAAAATGTTTAAAATTGTCAAGAGTGAGGTAATTCAATAAATGAATTGTGCCAGAAATCTGAAACTTCAAGTACCATTGGTAAAAGGACTCAAGATTCTGTAATCAGTTCCGAAATCATGGACGACTATGAAAACTGTTGAAACATTTCAAACAACCGAGTATCTCGTTCGTAAAGCTCAGATCAGCAAGAAGCATGGTATTTTAGCCAAACATGGTTCTAAAAAAGGACATAATATTTTTGCAAACATCTTTAATTTAGTCATAGTGATAAAGTGCCCTGAAATGCTGGATTCAGTGTCAGTCAGTGTCAGTAAGCACATGAATTTCACCATCAAAGAGAAAAAAGAAGAAATAATGTCAAAAATTTTCAATTATTTCTGAAAAAAGCCCACCTACCATCAACCTCAAATTTTCAAAATAAGTAGCTCTGGTATTCTTGTTTATCATATTAAAAAATTAGAAGGGTGCCTTTTGATATGTTGAAGGAAAAAAAATAAGTTTCATATTACTTAATTTTCTAGTAATAAGACTTGCATGGCTAAGTATGTTCCTTTACAAAGGTTGATGGCGCTTATGAAAAAATGATAAACAAGAAACAAGTAGAAACCCTTCCTTAAATGTAATTTATAAAGTTATTTTAAAACAATATGTGCCTATTATGCAGCCTATATAGTGCTGTTCGATGAAACAAAACAAACTGAACAATAGTGAACTATCGTTATATAATACACAAATAACATTTACATGTTTGGTTGATTGTAAGCAATTTGAAATACTGAGCCTAAGATCTCTTATCACTAATTTCAGAGAAGCTCTTCTCAGTAGCTGTAATTTCTTCTTCAGAAATGCTGTAATTTCTGCCAGTACCAGTTGAAATACTGGGTACTCCGATATTAATGATGCAGTTTTCGTATGAAATCTAGCATGTGTCAGGTGTTTTTGGCCAGAAAAACATTTTCTTGAGTCCATGGGGATGAAGGAAACTCACATTAGTCACGGTGTTCCTATGGAATCTCAACTATTTTTCCAATCCACCATGTCTCTTCAGAGATGCACGCAATAAATTACTCACATGAAAAGATTAATGTCTTTCGATTCTGCTCAAGTATTTACAGTGAATGACACATGACTTTGAAGAAGACACGCGACTGACTTCAAGTTTCAACAGGCTGATGTGTTCATAATGATGAATTTCACGCATCTCTTGCAACGTTATGGCTTTTACAATCTCTTTTGAAGCATTGGACGAAGATTGGAGGGGGTGTACCAGCATAAAAAATCGTTTGGTTTTAGTTTGACAAAATTCGAAGAAATCGGCAAAAGAAACAATTTGGTCATCCAGTGGATTCTGTAAACTAGCATGTCTTGCTAGACATTTCAGCGTCTCACCTACGCCATCGCAAGCACTTTTGCCGTGGATTGTGGCAAAATAGTTCCACTCACAAGGGAGTTCAAAATCACTCATGCAGGCATAAGTTGACATAGTTTTTTTTTATAGTCTTTATATCGGGCTTCTGACCCACCTCCAAAGTGGATAACGTGTTTAATCTGAGGAAAACCATAGTTAACATACAACACTGACACAACATAATGAAACATTTGATAACAGAAGTTACAGGATGTTGCATTTAAAAAGATTAGAATGTTGGTCCAGTGCTACTCTTAACCTTCATCTTGAATAATACAGGAGTAGTTTTCAGCAAAATCAACTATAATTAAGCATGATTTGTCATTCAAAGTCTCTACTTTGTGTATTTGAAGTAGTCGCTCTGGGATTTGGCTATGAAGTGAAGCCGCGCTTGTCATCTTTTCCTACAAAAATCTCAATGAAGTCGTCTGTATCTTTAATGATTGTCTCCATTTGGGTTCCGTCAGTTTGAGCCCATTGATTGTACTTATATCTTCTGAGTGAGTCAGTTCTTTTCATGCACGAACGAGATACTCAGTTGTTTGAAATGGTTCAATAGTTTTCTTAGTCATCCATGATTTGGAACTAAAGAAAAAATCTGAGTCGCTTCAGCAATGGTGCTTGAAGTTTCAAATTTCTGGCACAATTTATTTATTCAATTACCTCACTCTTGACAATTATAAACATTTTCAACACGAAAAATTGAAAAGTCATTGGAAAATTGAGGGTTTTGTGCAAAAAGTGCTTAAGTTCGCCCTCAACTTTCATTGTCATAATTTGTTTTTCTTGAGCACACACACACAAAAAAAAAACCTAATTTTTTATATGTTAAAGGGGAACACCAGAGCTATTTATTTTGAAAATTTAAGGTTGGTGTTAGGTGGGCCTTTTTCAGAAATAATTGCCAAATTTTGACATTATTTTCTCTTCTTCTTTTTTTTTCTCTCTCTCTTTGATGGTGAAATTCATTTGCTTAACCCCACTTGAGAAGTTTATTAGTACAATGTTTTAAATGCTACAAATTCAAAAAATTTTTAGTAAAAATCACTTTCAAATTGCTTCAATATCTCCAGATCTAGCGGCTTCAGTACTTCAAGTTGAAGGCGGACTTTAAGTTATGCAATTATATTTTAATATACTTAAAGAAAGAAAGAAAAAAAAGAGACTATTGAGCAATATTTAAAATTCAATAAATATTTAAAAGGACTGTTTCTTCTAAAACACAATCTGCGACAGTTATTTCTTCTAAAAATCCTTTTCGAACACAGAACTCAGTCACCAATATTAGTCAATAATCACTTCTTTGTCCCTGGCTTTTAAACTGGCGCCCTGTACGAAGTGACCAGATGAACGCTAGAAGCTACTTAAGCTGCTCTGCAGGATTTTAGAAAAGCCCACCCGGGACCACTTGAGTTTTAAGAGCTTTCTCGATTTTATTTTTAAATTCCCTAGACCCAAAGTCCTAAAATGTGATTTACATGTGAAGTAGCATCACTGTTATTATTCAAAACTGTTCACGGCTAGATACCTTAGTTGAATTACGTGCTTCTCTGATGTATACCGTTTTAGTACATGTGGGGATCAGTATATTGTTCTGCTAACAGAAAGAAATAGTTTAATCCACACGTAATGTCGCCCTGCGCCAAATTACATATACTTTCCACAGCTGAAGACCAAACTGTGTTCTGAAACAATAAAAACAGTCAAGATGTTTAGCAATACTAAATATCACTTTTCGACTTTCTGTGTGGAAAGCTGAATATATATAAAATTTTCGAGGTCGATGGTGTAACCATATGCATATTGGTTAAGCCGCTTTTGCATGTTAATACTGAACTTGAATCATGGACCCACCCTGTCTTTTAGCTCCTACATTGAAATTAATAATACGCTTATATAGATCTTCCAACAGCTAAGGTCTAACCTTGTTTCAAGTCGGTCAAACCACTAATGACACGTGTGTTGATGCCGAGCCCCCCCTTTTCTGAGAAGGGGTGTACCCTCTTGACTTTCGCTCTAACATGAATATTATCACCTATAAACTCTCACACCCTGAAGGTTAGCTCAAATCGATCAAACAGTGTTTACAAAATTCTGTTGAATTAGAATTTTAAATCACCTCAGCAGCGTGCCTCCTTTGTTTCCTACATTGAAATGAATACTTGTACAGTCTGCAGCAAAAAACCTGCAACATGAACATGTAAGTTTATTGTGAAACGACAAAGTCCTTTGCTCCAAAATATGTGTACAGGGGAGAACGCCGAGGTTTCTCCTGCCGTGATTCGTGCCACTTATGTTATGTTATGTTAGACGTTATGTTGATTCACTGCGCTGTTAGGCGTAGTTTCACAATAAGCTTACATGCTCATGTTGCAGGTTTTATGCTGCGGACTATACCTAGGTATATCCTATCATTTGAATTTTGCTCCACCATACAGCTCAGTCGCCCGGTCTGCACGCCAAAATAAATATAAGTACAATGGTAACCCCAATTGTAAGGTCTCCAGTTTTTAAGGAGTTCTTTATATATTTACCACATCCGTCCTCTGTTCGGAAGACAACAAATCTCAAGGACGACTTGATCAGTCACCACCAAATGTAATCAGAATGTAGAGGCTCAAAAGTTGGATATCGAGACCTTTTTAGAACGCGATACTCTGACCAGAAGCAGCAGAAATTAACCATTTCGGGATTTAACGTTGATCGCTGCAGAGTAAAAACAGTAATACAGAGATACGATTTTCTGCAATCGATTAAGCGGCCCTCAAAATACATTACGACTCCATCCTTAACTCTCTACTAAAACCAAAAGTTGTTGAAACCCACAACTTCCGGCTTCAATATTGATCTACACAGAACAGAAACGATAACATATTGTGAGAAGCGGCTTCTTTGGAATTGATGAAGCGTTCTAGAATAGGTAGATTAGCCTCTCTTGTTCTCTACTCAAACCTAAAGTGGCATCAGAAATCAACCACTTCCAGTTTTAACGTTGATCGCTATTGATTAAAAATGGTAACTGAAAGCGAGAAGCTGTTTTCTGCAACCAATTCACGTTCTAAGAGTAATTTCATCTTCAATCTAATCTCTCTATTAAAACCGGAAATGGTAGAAATTTACTAACACTTCCAGTTTCAATATTAATTGAGAAAATATAATGCCATATAAACCAAACACCTTCACGTGATTTTAAAGATGACAATGCTACTTGTTTATTTATAATAGTTTGTTAACTTAGTTCCTGCGACTTGCTTCGGAACATTTTTTTTCCGGTTAAATCTTGAACTTTTCTCTTCTTTACATGCTATTTTATTCCTCTGCATAAAAGTAAGAAAGAATCTCCTTTCTAGCCCTAAAACGGTAATAATTTTAAAATTTAATTTGTAATACGAGCAAAAAAAAAAAAAAAAAAAAAAAGTAAACACAAAATTACAAGTGCTTTGTTTTACTACGAGCTGAATATAGTTTACTATTTTTTTTTTACAGTGGGGTATAAATCAAATCTTATCCAATAAAATTTTAAATCTAAAAAGCACTCGTTCTTACTTTGATTCAAAAGAATAACAATAGCATGTAGAAAAGTCTATGATTTGATCTAAAGAAATTAGTTCCTCCGAAAAAGGCCACACAAGCAAAAGTGAGCGGAAAATATACAACTCACAATGTATCTTTTTTATTTATTCAGAACAAGTATTAGACTGTACAGCCTAAGATAATCTGAAAACGTTGATTTGGCAAAGAATTTACTTATTCTTACATACTTTATTGTATTTAAGAAACTGCTGAGGGAAACACTAGGTAAGGAACCAATCAATTTTAAATATTTAGAACAATCATTAATTATATATTTATTAAAAATAGAGTATCTGTCTGAAATGTCACTCAGAACTTGTCATTTACAACTTGATATAAGTAAATCAACAATGCATAATAAACAATGTTAAATTACATTTTGATAGATTTAACACACTCAATAAAAAACAGAAAAATGTAGAATCTATTACCTAAATATACATTTATGTTTTAAAGATAACAAATCAAAAATCATCACGCAAGTTATATTTTAATATTACTGTTCACTCGTGAAGCACCAAAGCAATGTCAGCTGTCTTAACAGCAGAAAGTAAGTTATAATAATACTAATGAGTTCATCCTAGGCAGCATATGCCTTTCATCACGTCAAGAGAACGAGTGAAATCATATATTTAGTAACATTATTATCAACAAGTATACGAATTATCTCTGTACCTTCATTAACAGTACAATGTTAGCAATTCACTCTTTTCTTTTCAACATGTACTTAAAAAATAAATAAGAAAAACTTTAAAAACATTACAAAACACTATCAAATGTAAATATTAAAATTAGAAGCTACAAACAAAGGTACAAATAGGTATAATTTGTGTCGTCATATTAACAAATATTAATGTAAAAAACCTTATTATTAGCCAATTTATTTAGCACCGCATCGCCAATTTCTAAGGAAAATACAAGCCTTAAGATATGAAGTGTAAAAGTATAAAATGGAAATACTTTTATACGATAGACCTGCACTAATACACAAACAGGAAACAGATCATCCCCAACAACTCAGCAATTGACATTTGCTCCTAGTTGTTACAATTAAATGCGATTGCATATTGCAGGGCTGAAAATTAGTTCTGAGACCACAATTGCTGACTATAACAATTTTAAATATGAAAATATTGACCAAATACCGACTTTGAAACTGATAAAAACCAAGGATTTTAAACAAACAAACAAAAAACTCTTAGTATTTACTGTAACAGCAGTTTAATAGCCTATACAGGTTACACATACATATTTTATATGTATTAAACTGGTTACCCTACTCACCACTGAACACCTATAAAGCATGTGTTAAATTCGTTTGAATGTTGATATAACTTGCAATATTTATATAACAGTACCTACACTAAAATCATTGACGAGAAACTAATCTCATTTTTATTATGGAAATAATTTAAAATGAAATGAAAAAATTAATTACAGCTGCTCAGGTCAGTTCCTCTTGCCTCCTTTTAATCATGTTTCAGTTACATTTATTGCAGAGAGGAGTACCTCCAATAAGGGCACATATACAAAATGACAACTTTCGGGAAATCAGTTGTAAAGTTTCACAAAATTTATTAATAAAATATGAAAATACTGACTTCAAAATGGACCAAAAAAAAAAAAAATTAAACCAGAAAACTATCTTCCGATATTTACTGTAACAGAAATTTAATAGTCTATACAGGTTAATAGTTTTAATTCATCTGCAAGTACGTTTTCTTCGAAGGGATAGGCAAAGCTTTACTATTTACACAATTTTCTTCCAGTTTTCCTCTTTCTTTCTTTCACTTCAAAAGTTTTAATAGAGGATTAGAAACCATGCATTTGTTGAAAATATGCTTACAACTAACAACATAACGTTCTCGTGCTTGGCACTTTGTTCAACTCTTCCCTATCACCTTTATGAGGTCTATCCACCGAAAGAATCAATTACCATCTGCTATGTTCAAGAAGAAGTGGGAGAAATGTGTCACAGGGAGGAGTGGGCAATGAAAATTTTCCCTGCAACAATGTCTTTGCGTTATCTATCTGGTAAATCAAATTAGGTTAGCAACATTCGAACAACTAGAATTTACTACTCTTTACCTCTTGACACATAGTAGTTTCTGAGATAAGAAATACATTTTAAACCACTCAATGGGTAATAAAATTTTTCGGCACAATGTGATTAGATGCACGTATGCTTTATGCACAAGTTGAAAGTTACGTTATAGTAATTTACTTACAATAGGTCACTGTTCTACTGCTTGTATGATGTTTGAAGTTACGATGCTTGCAAAAGTATCTACATAGGGATGACTTGGAGACGATGAAGTAGGAAGGAATGGGGCAAAATACTGAAAACAGTAGCTTATTTAATATTTTTGCTGCTATTTCTGTGTACATTTCGTGTTTATTTAGTACGTGCGATTTAGTAGTGTCGTGTGAACTATTCATAGAATTTTTTTTTTTCTCCACAATCCAAATACATGACAAGTATTACGAAATGTAGGTAAAAAGCTGCGACGTAGCTGCAGATGATATCCAAGCTAATTATACTAAGTTGCTGCAACTACAGCGATATTTGTGTAATATCTGTAATATTACTTGTAGCTATTGAAAGCACGATACAGATTTATTTGTGACTAATTTTATCATTACAAATCATTTGTAACGATTGCCATTATAATCATACTAACAATTTTTATAATATGCTCACGGATGAAATGTATGGTTCAAGTTTCTGGAGTCATTCTATTATTTAAGTGGTGCTGCTAGATAGCTGTCAATCAACAACATACCGAGCACTTAAACAAACCCTGATATTGTTGTGCTTTATTATTGGGCTCCGACTACGCGAAACTTTCAAACTGCTCTTTAATAAGTGAAAATTTTTGTTCGTCCTCCATAGAGCTGACTTTTGTTGATTTTACCAACCAGTCTACAGCACTGACATTGTAATACTAGTAAGAAATTGGAAGATGATTTATAATGGACACAGTAGTAAAAAGAAGAAGTACAATCCCGATAAAGTCCTCTCTCTCTCTCTTTCACACATACACACTAATGACTGCTTACAGCCTACTGAAAAACAACTAAGCGACATGTCACATCAGATGTATTATAACGAACTGGTATCCTTTTAAAGTTTGCATTTTTGCAGAATACTTTTTGTTATTTTAAATATTTCTCACCACTTAGGTTATTTGGAATCTTCATTTGTGTATAGCAGCTTAAGCTGAAATCATTTGTAATTTGCTGAATACAGGGCTCATAGTGGTCTGGTCTCTTCCAAATAGTTGAAAAGTGACCAAAAGTACATGAAAAAGTGACCAAAATCTCATCAAAAAGTAAAGTTAAACATTGATGTCAAACTTGGGCATAAATTGAATTTTATTTTATTTATTTATTTTTGAATCAAAATAGAGCCGGCTGGATCATAGCTGAAATACGTAATGTTTTAACATGTTAAGATTAAAAATTATTTTCCTTTGTCAATTTAAGTTTGTTAGCTAATAAAAAAAATTGGATTACTTGAGTTTAGAGGTTCTTTATTAATTACATATTTTACCAGTTTTTTTGTTTCAACTTTGATCTGGATGGGGTAAGGCCAAATGTCTACATTTTCATTATGTCCAAAAATACAAAATTAAAGTAATGTAATTAATACATAACATCTAGATTACCATTAACTGGTAATAAAATTTTGTCTTGTACAATTGGTTTGTTATAAATTTTGTCTTGGTGTCACATGGTTGGTAAACATAGGTATGGCTTCTACCAATATTTTGCATACAACGAAAAGCAACTGTAAACAGGCTATATATGTCATTCTCCTTTAATAGAATATAATCAAAGCAAATAATGTGGATGATGTTTGCCTTTTTCCATTTATTTTTATAATATTTTTCTTAAAAAACTGTGAATGCAAAACATAAATCACATGAAAAATTGACTTTACACCCCCCCCCAAAAATAACTTAGTGACAAACTTAAAAAAAAAAGTAACTTTTAGTTAAAAAGCGACTCGCTGTAAGCCCTGTGAATATAATATTATGTATAACAAATAAGTGAAGTATTTTCAAGAACATGTCGGAGAAACAAGTAGTTGAAATCTAAGACGAGTTGCAGAAAGTCATGGCAATCGTAATTATTGCCTAAAAAAGAAAGTGCAATCTTTGTGAGTTGAATGCACTGACTATTAGTGCACTGTGACTGCTTTGTGTTACTATTGTGTTGGGTAATAGTAAATACACAAAGCAGTGTAATAAACCTCTTTCGTGAATTAAAATACATAAACTCCAGCATGAGTATTTTAAAATCTCTTCATTTGTGTGATAATCTATCTACACTTAATTCAGAGCAAGAAATTCCGATAAAATTGAAACTAGTGGAAATGAAAACAGAAAAAGATTGAAATTATGCGCCTCGAAAACGAATTTACCATTGCATCCTTGATCGAACTGCATTTTGTGGGTAATTTACAGTAAGATATTTTACTGCTCAAGATAAAAACTAAAGCATTTCCGGTTTTTCCAGATTTGCCGCCACCCTTTTGGCGGTTATTTCATTGCTACAAATGAAAATAATTAATGATAGAACCATATCGATATCTCGATAATCAGACGTAAGTCGAAATTTACGAGTTTTATTAATATCTGTCGAATTTTTGTAAGTGTAAGTGAGAATTTGGCGTTTGGGGACGCTGAAAATACTTAAAATTCGGTATATTCAACCTAACTCGGGAAGGTGACAATCCTACGTCGAACACTGTGGCGATTCTGCTGGTGTGGGTTGAAATTACAGCTCACAGATGACGAGAAGAACCCTACAACAGGGGAAGCGGGGAAAGGTCAACGACGCGGTCAAGTCCATTTTCGGTTTTTGAGGTGTGGTATATACTTAGATGTCGTCTGCTACTCCGGGTAGTCATTTGAAACCCCCGTGCGAAAAGTGGGCGAGCCCATACCTACGTCACACTACTTCTGCTAGAGTTCTTCTCGTCATCTGTGAGCTGTACATGGTATTCCGTTAAGTTTCACTTCTAAAGAACCACCTAGTGCAAATGATCATGTGGACATTTTAAGTATATTCTTTGGTACAGATTATGCGCAAATGACAGTGTTTCTAGAAGACAATGCACCAAGACCTGTATACCATGTATATTAAGACCTGTCCACATGTGATTTGAGAAATACCAGACGAATTTACAATATCTCTCCTAGCTCGCTAAGTCCCAACTTGAACATTATTAAACGTCTATGATCAGTCTTATAGCATCGAATGATGTATATTTGCCATAATCCATTCTCTCGAAGGCGAGATATTATGAGGAACGCTCTATACCATGAGAAATGATCTGTTGTCTGTGTGACCGCCAACTACACCAGATTTAAGTCCTGGTCGTGGTCCGGAGCCCACGTGGTCATGTCCTTTATAACCAAAATGTTGTACAATGACGAAAACATTAAAAAGGTACACATGTGTAGAATTTCCTCCTCCATCAACTGAGCGCTGTACTGCATGAACGAGATTCGACTAGTCTTTGGAAACTATTCACAAGTTATATTCTTTCATTCCGCACTAAGTTGTTCTGCAAGCTAAAAAAGGCTCAAATAAGATGTATTTTGTAAAAAGGTTTCCATTATTTTGATACTTATCCCTCCATAATCAAAATCTGTCAGCTCATTATACTCCGATAATAAGAACATGTCTTTCTATACATCATTTTAATACTTGCTTTAAAAAACAAATAAAACGCACTGAAATCACCTATTACAGAACGAACACAAACGAAATACTTAGCATATTTCTCAATAATTTCAGTGCTGCTTAGTTACATGTAATACATTTTACATTCTGATATCTCTTTTTTTTTTTAGCTGGTATATTCTGAATTACAACACAGGAAGAATTGCAGTTTGAAACATTTACACAACTTTAGTGCACGGAGAATGACCTATTTTAGTACAACCATAATTACACCTCCGTAAATGTTGGAAGATAATTATTTAATAATAGCAGCAGCAGCAACTTTGTTCTCTGCGCCAAATTATTTCGCGAAAACGCTAAACCTTTATATTTCGATAATCTACAGAAACAAATAAGGAATTCTAATATTTTCGCTCATGTTGTGTGTATAAACTCACAAAATATAACAAGACATTGTCAGATATACTAACCTATTATTACATACTTATTACTGGCATAGATTTGGTGGGTTTGATAAAACAAGAATAACACTGAGGAAAGAAAAAAAAAATTAGCACATCCTAATATCCATCCAAAACTTCCGCGAATCGAATCAGGATTGATTTATTTGAAACTATTTATTTCACTCCTCTTCAGGTCTAGTCAGGAGCATGGAACAGACATCATTCACAATGAGCTGCACATGTAACTTAAAGAGGACGTGCTCGGAGAGAATCCCTAAGTTATTTGGCTACTCAGGATGCTTTCAGTTTATCTGTCCTAACAAACATGAGAAAATCTAGATAATATGCACTATGCTAGCAAATAACTTTCTTGTACTTATCATATATTGTGCTATACATTCGATACAGTATACTGACCCTAATCGAACAGACTGATATTATTCCCATATACGCCAGGAACCCAAAAATTCTCAGATTTTCAAGTAGTTGTACTTCACGTGCTCTCTACACTAGCGCTATTAAAATCATTTGAATTTTTCAGTACTACTCTACACCATTCGTTTCAAGATTTTACAAAAATTAAAGTAACAGGCAGTATTGTTACTGTTTCCTTGCGTTGCCCGCTAGTTGTCCCTTACCATTAAATGGGAACGTCAATGAAACATGGAAATCACGAACTGATTTATACGAGGCTGAATGCTTTATCCGTTTAAAGACTAAAAACAAAGGCTATTGAAACATGACGAAGAATATGCCAGTATTCGGCAGTGCCGTGGTAAATGAACCTACAATACAACGATGTTTTAATATATTTACCTAACTTGATGGTTTAATGTTAAGCGCGCGCGTCTTTAGTGCATGGGACTCTAGGTTCCATTCCCGGTAGAAGAGCCTTGAAACTCGAACACATTACGGTAGATCAGATTCCGCGTATCATACAGCCTCGACTCTGAAAGTGACGCTAACATGAATCCGATCAATCGATCAAGTTTAATATATTTAAGAATGACGGCGAGCCACCCCTCCGCAATGTACCATGTCCGAGGCGTTCACAAGCTATAGAAACGAGGCACTCAAGATGGCTGTTGAGGTCGATAACAAATAAATATGACGTCCTGGAAATTGCCGCGTATGGAAAAGATCAGTTTCTGGACCGAGTGCTACGGTGAAATGAGAAGTAATATATTCCTTGAGAAATTCCATACCAGTCATTATTGAGTGGCAACGAATGAACCTACGTACAAATATGCAAACCCGCAAATACATTTAACAGGTTATGCTCTGTTTGTGGACTGCTTGGAATATTGTGAATCGCTGCAACCCAGCAGGTGCTTAATGCAACTGCTCATTTGCAGTAATTGAAACATGCAAGAAAAACTGAAAACAGTGGAGCCATTGCTTGTGAACCACAGAAGTATATTTCTGTCTTTCAAAAACGCTAAGCCACCCATAATACCGACTTGGCTGAGGAATTCTTATGCATTCAAAATATTTCCTGCACATTGCATCCTCAAGTTACATTATATCTTTAGCCTGCCTTTTCTATGAAACTTGGCTCTACAGTTTAAGCTGTAATCCGAATCAGCATAATGGGTTCAAATTTCAATGCTTTCACACTGGGAGTCGGACCCGTGCAGCAGAGGCGGGAGATCAATAGACCAGAGGGAACGGCTACCGTCAGATTATCATTTCTTCCATTGGTTAGAAAACTACCTGCAGGTTCAAGCTTCCAACTATGGACGAGGTGACCCACATCCTGAGTTCAACCATAATACGCCAGATCGTTTGGGATCAGTGTACATACACTATTTTAAATTTTCCAAGTACAGTACGCCATATTTTATACCGTTCCATTTCTCTTTCGTGGAGTCAAAATCAATAAGAACTTTTTTCTTTGGAGGGGGAGGGGGGCACAAAATACTCGTCACACGAATAAATCAACATATAAAGAAAATACCAAAAAATTAGGATGCTCCTATTTTATTGTAATTACAAATCTAATTTATAATGTGACAGGCAATCCTAATTTCTTTGTTAATTGCTCTCCAATATTCCAAGCATATTAACGAACAATGTTAACATCGTACATGGATGCTCATTTCTACTTCTTGACTTAATGAATCATGGAACTACTCCTGAAATGTAACAAGTACGAAAACCAGACTCCAAGATACCAGCTCAACTCAAAGAAAATCTATATTATGACACCAACTGAAGTTACTTGTGTTTGTGTATAAACGAAATTTATGATCTACAGCAGTTACACAAAACCGTACATTTCGTGAAATTAAAAAAAAAAAAAAAAAAAATCTAGAGGACAAACTGATTTTAACTTTTCAGCTCTGTTTCGGACTTTGCTATATCTTTAAAGTTTCTAACAAAGCTATTTCGGCCTTTACTGTAAAAACAACACAGTTAGGAATGTAGATGTTAATCGTACATGCAATATACCCTTGGTTCTGATACAATTTCTTGGAAGATGTTGAAATGTAAGGCTTAACTATAACGTATTCCTTTTCTACAATAATTCCTGCTTTGTTCGTTTTCGGTAGGCCCCAAAGACATTAGTTATATATGGAACTTACAGTGGCTAGTTTTACACTGAATTATAGATATTACAATGGAAGACAGAATTGCAACCTTTGTTCGATTTTCCAAAGGAAGGATCTTTAAACAGCAAATAATTAAAAATAAAGAAACGTATTTACATGAAAATAATATTTACACACACCGGCCTAAGTTTTCCTTATCTAGCAGAATTGTTCCGATATTAAAATTTGACTTTTAAAACATTGCACTTAGGCTGAGAGCAGAAAGGACAAAATTACTCGACTCACCTATTGATAAAGTGATACGTATTATCAAACCTAGGAACACTCGTATCTTACGATGTTGCGTTCATGAATATTAAACATATTTAACATTTACAATTAGGTTGTTGTTTCTTTGCAATTGATCATTCACACAGTACCGACCCCGCACATAAGACTAAATATCAACCTATTTGAATATGTTTAACAAAGGATTTCCTCTAAAATAACATATTTACAAAAAGTAAGATAATATTCGTAGCACGCTAGTAAATCTCAGCACGTGCCTAGTAAATAAAACAAGATACCTAGTAGTCGTTAAAGCATTGTATATATATCTACAAACAAGCCATTAAAAAAAAAAAAATCCTAGCCTGAGAAACATTTAATTCCATTGGGGAGCCAAAAAATAAAAATAAAATAAAACAAAAATTAACTTAGAGGAAAACTGGAATAGTGATACTAACATAATACCTGAAAACACTTACGGAGGGCCTCAAAACTGCGAACTAATTCTCACCCAATATTACTAACCCAACAACAGCGATGCATCTTTACAAGCAGTGAGGACAATGTGGTCTTCTACAAAGATCGCTCAGTGCTGATGAATCTGGGAGCACAGATTTGTAAAACGTACAGAAGAAATGGACATTATTATTTCAAAAGACCAACGTGTAAAGTATAAAAAATATATCGGTCGGTACCCTAATATATTGTGCAAAACATTATCATGCAATACTGCACAACGGAAGTCATAATAAAACCATCTCACAAGTCTAATACGTGGGATTTTATACCATGTCAACTTTTTTTACCAGTATCGTTGCTTTTTCGCATACCTTCCATCATTGGCGCGCCTACTCCCTGCAACCCCCTGCTTCGCCCCTACGATGACTCGGTTTGATAACCTTTTGATTTTAATTGCCACTTATGTCAGGTCGGTTATTGGTTTTTGCATTTTTTTTCCCTGGCATTGCCACCACGCTGTCTTTGTATCCATAGGGGACAACAATAAACCCAACATGACTTAAAATTCAATTGCTAGCAATATTTATAGGAGCCATAAGCTCCCTGAAGTGAATCTGTACCCAGCAATGTAACTCTTCTCATACAAAATTATGTTTAAAGGTCTTACGAATACATTTCGTCAAGAAAGAAAAAAAAATCATAACAATGCATGGTCCCAGATTGCACGAACAGCTCAATGTATTCTACTTTAAATCTTAGATGACTACCAACAGTTATTGCAGGTTCCTTTTGCAACACCACTCGAAATAATTGTTGAGAAATCATAATTCTTTCACTAATTTCCTTCTTATTGTTTTCTAAATGATTTGCGCTGGCTGACATGTAAATGTCTCACATAGCATAGATAAAATTCAATCATAAGCAATTGTTGGGAAATTACACTTTATTAACGATCTGCGTATAAATACGGCGTCCGGATATATGAATAAAATCGACAATACAAAAAACAGAGAGACCTATACTAGATAGCCAATAAAAGCACGAATGCCACCTAGCCGTCAGAGCCAGACGAAGCAGGGGGCCCAAGCGTCAGCGAAGGGTTGTGTTCAAAAAGAGCAGGCGCGGCAGCGAAGGTGGGTATACGTGTAAGCGAGAGTAGTGAAAACGAGTGATTTTTGGCAATGATAGGAGTTTCAATAGTACTTGTCATGGTTTTATATTAGTAGCACTCCACTTGTAAACATAATACACTGCCGATGAAAAGTAGCACCTTATGCAGTCATCTTTCATATGCACTCACTTGTTTTATCTGTCGTAAAGCACTTGTAGACATAAAATACAGGTGTCTACTTTGTACCTGATTCTATCGCTTGCAGAAATTTGGGCCTATGTTTAGCAGAAGGGGTCCAGCTCTTTCCTCTAAAAAATGTTACAATTTTGGTAATTTCTATTCACATTCGGTTAGTTTATGGTAGAGTTGGTTAGTTTAGGTTAGGATAGTTTAGGTTACGTTAGATTAGTTTAGTTTATGTTACATTAGTGTAGGAGTCCCGCATAATTTTCCAAAAAACGATAGAATTTCGCTTATTTCTACTAATATTACGTTAATTTGGTTAGTTCAGGTTAGCTTAAGTTACTTTATGTTAGGTTCGGTTAGATTTGGGTACGTTATGTTACGTCTAAGTACTTGCATCACTCATTTTTCCTGTAAATTTTGTGTTTTTTACGTGCTTCTGGACTCCTTGTACTAAACATACCCCGAAATTTGTTCTTTATAAATGTCTTTTCATGCAAAGTATTGAATTTTACCTGTAAATTTTCTAAAACGTGTTGCGCCAAAAGTAAACCAGCACCTGTTTACACAAGGTCTTCTGAGTATTTACATTTAAGTAATACTCAATACAAATAGAGAAAGCAAAGATAGATATCCTTAAAGCTATAGGCCTGTAAGGCGAGAGATTAATGAAGAATACCCTTGCACTTACTTATGCATATAATTGTGTTCGTCGGTTACAAAAGTAGTCAGTAAGTCATAACTGCTCAACTTAGCTAAACTAATCAAGCCACTCTGAACCTATGAATCCCTTACATTTCTTCCTTTTACCTGTTTCTAAGTATGGGAATTACACCACTAGTTCGTTTCCCATCCGTGTCACAAGCAAGAAACAGGTGTTTAGGCTCCTTGATGTGGAATTAAACCTAACAAAAGCATTTCTAGCAAATAACGTGATTAACACCTGAAAGTAAAGTACTTTCAGAAAACTGCCTAACTACTAGTACATAAATATAATAGTAGCATTGCAACTGTACTACTTTCAGAAAATTGCCTAACATAATTTACATAAATGTAAAGTAGCATTGCAACTAGTTATTCATACTATTATTGCTTATGTAAACTTATCGGATCACACGGGAAATAACCAGATTGCAACTTAGAATCTTTGATACTGAAACTCTTGATTTCGTAATCAAGTGGATGTTGAGCTAATACATCTAAATTTGGTATGCATATTTTCGAATAGTTCTTAATAATACCTCCCCACAGTGTATCGTGAATTTGTCCGTTCTTTGTGTCACAAAAAAACGAATCCCACGTTCGTGACACTAACATTGGTGCATCCACATGCTGTACATCAATATTTACCATACCTTCTGCATGTAGCTCTTCAACAACTGCGACTGTGTCACACCTAGTGTATTTCGAAGGAGTATACACATCCTGAACCAAATGATCTCCAAAGTATACACATTTTGGATGTGTCAACCCTGTCTTCCGAGAGAGTAAGGTATACAAATCTTGCCAATTACCTTGACTGTACATATTCCCAAATTCTAACTCCGCTACATCAAGTGTGTCAGTTTCTGCAATACCGTCAAGTTTTAGAAAAGGCCTCCTACCGGTAAAAAAGCCCGGTTTACGCGAATAACAAACAACAATGTCAAAGAGATCCCTCCAATCATCACCTAAAATATGACTAGCTGCTAACGATGCAAAATCGACATGGGACCCTGTTATGAGAAATACCAACTTTGAGTCTTTTATTTTCCTCAACCAGTTTCTAACATTTTGTGTGCATTTATTGATATATAATTCGGGATTAGCTTTGAGCGCTGGAAAGTACCCTCCTTCGCTTCTGCTGAATTGATCCCTTTGATACATATTTACAATTCCCTCTAATACATCACACCAAATATCATACACTTCGAGCGCCTTTCCATTTTTCTTGTCAACAGTATCTACCAATCTAGCAAAAATTAATGAAGCAGGGAGATCAAAATAATCCAGCAATGTTTTTATTCTTGCTGATAATGGACCATTCCAGCCTTCAAGTATATTTTGGCAGAATTCAGTAGTCACATCCCATTTTTGATCTGCGCCGTAGTATTTCTGAATTTCGCTATTATTTAGAAACCGTGTGCCGTGAGTTGCTTTTTGAATGTAACCGTCACTGCCCAACTGAAGAATATTCCCACGATCTATATCTAGCACAAGTCCTTTCCGTAAAAAATCCAGATCGCTTTCTATAGGTTGGAGTAAAAATTCAGGATCATGTCCTTTTACTTCAACCAAATACTTCGCTAAAATATTGTATTCCATTTTCATCATTTGTGATAATTTATATCTGCACAGAGTATTGTCCAAATCAAATCCAATACAATCATAATCGCTAAGTCTAAATACACTGGAATCATTAGCCATTTTCACAGGAGAAATTTCTTCTCTTTGCACTCCAGTCACGTTATTCTCAAAATTCGAACTAAACACACGCGAGCCCGTTACCTGCAAACACCAACTACTTTTTGCCGGGTAAACCTTTCCTGAAGAAATTTGTCGATATTCTTCACACTTCGGAACTCTCACATTCTGTTCCTTACAAGCTAACGATGATAGATGAGACGGGATGACAACGAAATCCTTTATCTTTATAGATGATCTCTTAAATAAGAGGCTCAACCACGTTGATTGTGTTAATATTATCATTATTGTGTGTATTATAATTATAATACTTAATATAATTAATATAAAATTCTATATACAACGCAGCAGACGACAATCAGCTGTGCGCCTGAGTGCCATCTATCTTGCTGTGCGATCTTAATCGACTAGTATTGCCTATCACGTAGCGCAGCACTGTGGATTATTAAAGAGAGGAAAAATAACTTTCGTTATAAGAATATAATCTGCGAAAATATTTTTCATAGCGAATACTAGTATTATTCTAAAATTAATTATATTTGAAGCGTGCTTTTATTTTACTACCAACCGAATCTGACAACCACAAACGTAAGCATGCAACAGATTTCCGTCCCCCGTTGAAGGACATATTAATCGCATTACATAACGTAACTCATTAATCACTTAAGCCTGAGATGATAACCAATAAAAAGCATCCCTAGATACATCCTATGCCACCAAAATAAGGATCGTAATTGATACAAATAGCATTAAAGCATATTTAAACCTACATGTTAAATACGAAGAAAGTATAGGTCACATTTTTTTCTCGCAATTTTTTTTTTTTTTTTTTCATTATGCTGATTTTGCTGTTTTGGAATGGGATTTTCCATTCATAAGGAATTCACTAACTAATAACATAAAATGGTCTCGAATCATTTACCTGTATATATTTGGAGAATAAAGGAAAGAAGTTATGCCAGATTTTTTCGCAAAAGAAAATAAAAGGATTTTAACACTGATTAATGAGTTTCACGCGATTAATAGATGATGTCTGGATTTGTCCAGTTGTGTCAGAGGCGGTCTTGAGGGAAGTCACAGAGATTATACACGATTTCTCGCTTTGCACTAAAATAAAACCTTGTTCATCTATTGATTGATTTATACGGCAATTAATACATTAGATATCCTTAATATCCTTAGTTCTAAGCTATAAAATTTCAATTTATGTCCGTGTGACTTTCCTTATGAACCGCTCGTGTTTAATTGAGAAACGATTTTTATACACTGCAAACTGCATCACGAAGAAATGAGAGAATACGTCCAAATTCACAGGATTTGTATCGTGAAGTATGGAATGACGACGTACAAATGATTACAATTTTACCGTGATGGCTCATGTTTTGGATTAGCCGTAATGTTTTTTTTTTTTTTTTTTTTTTTTAATCTTGTGTAAGTGAAAATGCAGCGCTCGTTAGAACAAAGATTTGCGATTAAGCTTTGCTTGAAACTTGGCAAGACCGCTACGAAAACTGTTACTATGATCAAGACTGCTCACAAAGAACATGCCCTGTCAGATCAGAAAGTGTTTCGATGACACAAAGCCTTTTTGGAAGGCCGGAAAGAGGTCGACGGCGAGGACTGCGCCAGATGACCATCCACGGCTACCACGGCTGACAATGTGACGCGAGCGAGGGAACTGTTGAACTCAAAACCGACGATTAGGTGTTCGTTTAATGGCCGACATGTTAAATATTCCGAAAACTCAAGTTCATGAAATCGTTACAAGCCATATCGGCATGCGGATAATGCACGGCCCATAGTGCCTTCATCGTCACCGACTACCTGGTCAAAGCAAGGGTGCCAACGATCCCCCAGCCCTCGTACAGCCCGGACTTGGCTCCCCGACTTTTTTCTGTTTCCACGCCCCAAAACACCCATGAAAGGCAATCATTTGGGGACAGTGGACAGGATCAAAGCAGCTTGCACCGCAGCATTAAAGGATATTCCGGAGGAAGACTACCGCAACACATTCGAGAGCTGAAAGTCCCGCTAGAGCCAATGTATCGACGCAAAAGGAGACTATTTTGAAGAATTTTAAATATTTGTAACAATAAATTCAATAAATGATTTTTAATAGACTTACTGACATTACTTCCTAGACAGACCTTGTATATGTAATTAGTGTTATTTTCCTTAGCACTACAACATAATCAGTGCCTATGAACATAAGCACGCCGGACAAAAAATTACGAAGTGGGAGCATTCGCTAGGCCATGAGACAACAGACCTGATATAGTAATATGCCTGTCGATACCGCACATTAGGGTCTTGTATGTTATTGTTGACACTGTCACGCTGGTACGACGTGTATACTGATGCGATATGCTTTCACTGCAGGATGAACCATGGGTCGAAGGAAGAATGTGACCGAGTGGCAAAAAGGAGCCATTGTGTTTGGGCGTGAACATGGATGTTTCCTGCAGGAGGTGACTCAGTTTGTTGGCGTGTCCGAGTCCACGGCCAGTGCTGTCCATGCACAGTGGAGGGCGTCGGACAGCAAGCAATCCTCTCGGAGCAAATGTGGCCGAAAACCCATCATGGCCGAGCGCGACCGTCGACGTCTGGGGAGATTAGCGACCTCTCAATGGTTTCAAACCCGACAGGAACTGCTGCAGGACTACAATGCGGGACCTAGTCGTCCAGTGTCTGAGCGAACGCTACGCCGAGAACTGCATGATGTAGGCATATTCAGTCGCGTTGCCCGGGTACACCCCAGGTTGACTGCCACACAGAAGACAAAGCGCCTCGTGTGGGCGAAACAACACCGCCATTGGACTACTGAACAGTGGCGACGCATCATCTGGTGTGACGAGTCTCGGTTCTGCCTCTATTCCAATGACGGCCGGGCCAGGGTGATGCGGCGAACCGGAGACGCCTACAAAGCAGAGTGTGTGCAACGGGCTGTACAGAATTGGGGTGGTAGTGTCATGTTTTGGGGATGTATTTCCAGTGCTGCTGTAGGCCCCTTGATAGAGGTGAGCCACCGCATGACAGCTGCGGATTACGTGACTATTCTGAATAATGAGGTGGTGCCATTCGTCCAGTTTCTGCAAGATGGCCACATCCCCAAGCCCCAATTCCAAGACGACAACTGCACCGTTCACCGATCCAGGATTGTGCAGGGTTGGTTTGCTGAGCATCAGGTGGACATCCCACATCTTTCCTGGCCCGCAAATTCCCCTGATCTCAACGTGATCGAGAAATTTTGGGACATGTTGAAACAGGTAGTGAAGGAGACAGCGACATCCCCCACGTTGGCCGCTCTACGTGCACAATTGTTCCAGGAATGGACCAAACTGGATGTCAATATCATCGGATTCCACATTGACAGTATGCCAAACAAAATCAAAGCTGTTATCCGAGCCAGTCGGGATGTAACACGGTATTGACCAATAAAGTATGTACTTCGTAATTTTTTGTCCGGGGTGCTTATGTACTTATCCAAATTCTGCATTCTTTTAAAAGTTTTAATGTGAGGTGTAAGTATAAACACACGAAGGCTGTTCTGATGATAATTTTATTTAGTACCTTTTCGTAAATGAGCATTGTTTGTAGCCTAAGTTAACACATTAATTAATATCCTCATTGTTTAGGTCATCAACCGACCATGCGAAGCGATATCTTATTCATACTTAAAAAAAAATCAACGATACTTGAGCACAGTGATTTGATGATAGAGTATTAATTTCTGATATGCAAGTTATGCAGATTCATGGTAGATTCGATAAGGAATGCATTCAGAGAGGAGTCCAAGAAAATTTACCCCAGAAGAAAACATTTCTCCAAGAAAAAATAAATTATCTACTAAATTTAATACTAAGACGCGCAAATTTATTACGATGATAATTATATCCATGAGCTATCTGGAAATGTTCCACTACTCAGTGTTCGAAGTGTAAAAAAAGCAGAGGTGAAATGTAATGAGGGTATGTTGTCAAAAAGATTGCATTTCTATTTACATAATGACTCAAAACCATTGAAGTGCTTCTCTGTAGTTATGGTGGGGGAGGGCACACGCAGAAAAATTGATCCACTGCCAACAACTTTCAGCAAAAAATAAATAAATATTTTTTTTTTTTTTAATAAAAATATCCCCTTAAGTTGTATTATAGAGTTATTACATACACGAAAATGCTCAAAAACCGAGTTTTTGTATTAGCAATTTCCTGCGGGAAAACTCCCAGACCCCCTGCTTGACTAAGGGGTATTCCAAACACCCGGAAGATCCGCCCGCGCAGCAGACAACCCCTAAATTCGCCCATGCCCAAAACACGGCATTTATATAGTAATAAAAAAAAAGGTCTGCCAGTAACAAATTCGACCCGCTTAATTGCTGGTAATATCGTTTGTGAACGAAAAACCCTGTTACTGAACTGGTGGCTTTTATTTCCTTCTCCGTAAAAGAACATAAAATTTTCGGAATTCACAGTTCCATTTCCTTCCCACCTAACTTCCTGAATTCCTACTAGGTCCATCCTGTATTTCTCTAACTCACTCGTTACGGATTTTAACGCGCCTGCCCTATAAAGACTTCTAATATTCCATGTTCCAAATCTCATGTCCAATTTCTTTTGCTGAGGTCGTGCCAAGTTATCAGTCCTGGTCCGTAATGTGGCTTCTGTGGATGTTTCTGAAAAGTGCCTTTTTTACAGGATGAGGTTGTTAGCCTCACCCAAACCCCCAAGCTGGAGGACCCCTTGTCGTCTGTCCGCAACTGCTTATTCAATATATTCGCAGCTACCCTTTATATCTAGAGGCCTTCTCCTTGACCCGTAACCTGAGGAAGCGTCGTGCTGTGGTGACAGGAACACACATTACACGGAATTAAATGTATATAATTGATATAATTTGTAGTGTGTGCTAAGAAGTGGTCTGTGTGGAAATTTAAAAGATCGACTGAAGTGTTTTGAACACATGAGTTAATGTTTAATCAATAAATAAAAGATATATTAGCAAAGTCATGATAATAAACTAGTTCCAATTGGATGATTACTGAATGGGATAAAATTAAATTTCTAGTGGAAATCGTGTACCACATTACCTTGTAGGGCAAGAAAGACGGGTGATTAATAAAAGTGATTATAAAATAATTGGTGGAATGGCCATGTGGGAGGAAACGCCAGAATCACGAAAAACGACGAAGATAGTGGTGCCCACTACAAATTCACATGGTCTGGGATCGAACCAGAGACCCTTCGTATTACAGCTGAGCGCTCCACCACTTATCTATCGTATCACCTGTTTACTGAATAAGTACGAACGCTTGATACACAATATTCTGTTCAATGAGTGAAGTATATAAGGGAAATCAATTCACACAAGGGGGACTTAAAATATTTTAACTCGTCAAGCACTTGCTTTTCTAATATTTTCCTTATAGACCTTAGAAAATGTATAAAACGTAATACTTTCACGATCTAATTTTTGCACGTATACCACCATACACCAAACATTACGCGCACACAGAGCTGACGACAGAAAAGTTACAAATATATTTGTATTCTCAGAATAATATTTCGTGTGAGGTCTTTTTTTTTTTTTAAATCAAGTTTTAAAGTAATAACACACGGAATACATAATGAATTTCTACTAATATAGTGCAGGAATTTTAGGTCGAAATTAGAGGTTTAGATAAAAAAAAAAATCATACAAGCAAGGAACTTTGCACAGTTGTATTACTTGATCTCCTTATCAACGTACAAAAAAAGCTCCCTAAGATTGACCTTGAGCTTCGGCAACCATATTGGAAAATGGCCGCCGATTTTCAGTTTTTCGCCGATAACTCCACAATGAGCAGAGATAGTATAAATTATAAAGAGTAATGATATGTAGAGAATTTAAAAAAATTTGGTATATAATACGTACATCTCTTTAGGTTTATTCGTTCAGGATATATGAAATTTTAGGTTATGGGAACATTTTATTTTCTGCAGATGGTACGGTTTCTCTGACAGAATTAGATCGCTAGAGATTGCATACTTACTAAAATTGTGCATTAAAATGAAGAGGATAAAAATAAGATTTTGGTGTATAATATGTTTATATAACTCTATCAGTGGCTTGTAAATCACAAAGTTATAACATTTGTAAATCAAGTGGCGATCCGTAAAGTTTACAATAAATGTAATTACTAGAGACCGGATGTTAGGCAAAATGCCTATTCTTTAATATTAAAGATATGATCAAAAATGAAGTTTTAAAGTTTATATGGGAGATTATAGTTTCGATTTAAGCCAATTTTATTTTGCCTATTTTGACCTTTACTGCCTAAATAATTGCTTTAGTGCCTAATGTTGCCTATTCTATGCATTTTCTTCAAAATAATCCTTCATTGGGAAAATATATAATTTATATAAAATAAATAATGCACACATATGTACGTGTATTATGTGTTTAAAAACACAAGCACATGGTACGTTACAATATATATATACACAAGGTGAACTTCAAAGATATGCGCATACTTCGGGAGGTGATTAATTATATCAAAAGAAGACAAAAAGTCCTCTTGTATTTTATCGAATTCCGTGTCGTGTACGAGTGACAGTAGTGCCAACTTGGAATTGAAAATCGAATCTTGACAAGTGGGACGGAACAGATAGATGTGCACATACTTTGGGAGGTGATTCGTAACATGAAAAGAAAACAAAACGTCCTCTGGAATGTCAAGAATCACCTCCCGAAGTATGTGCACACTTTTATGTCTCGTTCCAATTGTCAGGATTCGATTTCCGATTCCAAATTGGTCCACCTGTCACTCGTTCACGACGCGGAATTCCACAACATGCAAAAGGACTTTTTGTCTTCTTTTCATGTCACGAGTTACCTCCTGAAGTATGTGCACATCTTTTAGGTTCACCCAGTATATATGGAATTCATAACAAGCTTCGTTTTTATATAATACAATAAAAGAAATTAATAACAAACAAGTATATTTCTATATTCTTTAAACATTATATATGACTTGAATCTATTTTTTAATGGTATTGAGTATTTATCTTGATTATTTCGAGTTACATTTTAGTGACTATTTTACTGCCTATTTTTTAAATCTTTTTGTGCCTATTTGCCTGCCTATTTTCCAGGTTTTTAGTGCCTAAATATCCGGTCTCTAGTAATTACTTTGTAGTAGACATAAAGGTCTATTGAATATACAGTAGTTTATTTTTTTCAACAAATCGCTAACTTTGACTTAATATTTTTGCAGTGTTTATATTGTTTTCAAAGGTGCCACTATATTTTTATATGTAAGAATGCTAAAATACACTAGAATACAAGATATTTTCCATAAATAGAAGCTTTGCTTTGTTATAATTAAATATAAACTAATTATTTGCTGAGCAAAACTATGTATTTTCATTAAAATTCAACATATGTTACAGTTTCGTCAACTAACTCTTTGGCTTCATCAGACACTATGTAATACAGGATAACTCTTTTATGTGATACACGATATTTAATGAAAATATATAGTTTTGCTCAGCAAATAATTAGTTTATATAGAATACAAGAATTTATGTTGAAAATCATTATTAAAAATACGTTCTAAAGTTTGTTCTTTTGTCTATGCACGTCATAATTTAAATATTAAATGCATATAATTACTCCTCATTTTGTTGCGAAGTAGGAACATCTGGGTAGTTATCACACGAAACACCCTGGCAATAACCGCACATGGGCGAACAAGGCAGCCCAGCGTTGAGACAAGCACAATTCTTCTTACAACTATCTTTACATTCACAAGATGTACAATAACTCAGAAATAGCAGGTTCCAGATCTCTGCAAACCGGCATCAATTTTTTGTTAGATTGTGTCCATTCCCAATTTGTAGGCTATAATGAATTTCCCTTCTATTGCTGCACTTGATGATATACACGGGAAGAAAATATTACTTTGCAGCTGCACTTGTTTTGGGGATAGTGCTGCGAGATCAAATATGGAACTTAGTGTTTGTTAACCGATGAGAAAATTGTACTCATAATAACGATACTTATCAATGCTCTAGCTTTTCTTGGCACCACAGAGTTGAAGCAGAAATCTTACACCAGCGGTTGTAAACAATGGATCATTGAACACTAAAACGGATACCCTCCAATCTTTCTCTTTCTAGAGAAGACGCATGACTTTGAAGTTTAAGCTAGAAACCACAAATCACACTTTTCCTTTGTTAATGCTGTTAACAGAATCAAAAGATCAGTGTCCTAACCGACAATGACACTAACAGACACGACATTTTATATTTTCCAAAGCTAACGACTGAAATATTAGCATTAGCTTCTGCTTGGCAAACCGTCACATTGGACTCCAAACAACGAGCTACCAATGCATTAATTAAGGCAACTTTATTATTGCGATTACCTAAAAATTCAGTTTGAGTGCAGGTCGTAACTGAGTTTCTTTGAACATGAATTGTTGCCGACGTTTTACGTACTGTTCTCTGTTCCCCGATTCCTTTAGTCGTTGGCTGTTCAGGATATCCATGCAATTATCACCGTAATGGGATACTATGTACGACATGTAGCAGTCAAGGATATCACCGTATGTCGCTGGTCTTGGCCATACAACAGAATGCAGAATGTGTCCTCCATCTAAAACATGAACAGCATTCATTGGTACTTTGAAGTTAATTTCTTAACATTTAAAAGCTGAAACTAAATATTACTTGATGCCTTTTCTCATTGAGATGTTATCATATAATTAAGGTGGTTTTGAGAAAAAGTAATATCGTAAGTAACATTTCAATTGATTAATTCCCTTTAAGACATACTACAATTATATTAATAAGTACATTATTGTCTCGGATTTTTATTCTTGCATTCATTGAAGCCAGAGTGCTGAAATCATTTCAATGCACAATTTAACCCTTAACTACTGTTGTCAAATTGTGTTACACTAACACTGTTGCTGGGTCTATTAGACTCAGCACTATTTTATGTTTATAAATGATACTAGCTTGATTCAATAATACAAATATTTGTATTTTCTCACGTTTTTCAGTCCTCGGAATATTTCAAAGTAGCAAATACCAAAAAGAAAAGGAAATTTTTTGTGAAAAATTAAATTAAATGAAATGGCTCTTTTTTTGTTTGTAATAAAGTAGTTAAAAAATTACATTTTTTTCTGTGCATAACAATGCTGGTTGTGACACAACAATCCTATTCTTTTGTCGGAATAGTGTTCAAAAAAAGAAATATTACAATACATACACAATTCACTCCCTAATAACTGAAACTTGAGGAGGTAAACATGTCTGCACTTTTTTGTTCATTTTTTCACAAGATTCAGACATGGAGTGCACATTGTATTGGCGCATTCTAAGCAAAGAGGTCTGAAGCATGACACACACTGGTATTGTGTTTTCCTGTTTTTTGCTTAGCCACAAAATTGACATCTCTTTCTTTTCCCAATCTGTTTCCCTCCCTGGCTTGTTGGTGTGATTCTTGTTCGGTAATACCAAGAACTCTCGTCATGGATGCTCGTAACTCCAGGCTCATGTGAGGGTTTGACAGTCTGCTTTTGATGTTGGGTTGGACAAGTTCACGAGCAACAGCTTTCATAAAGTCTAGAGAGCTTTTAAACCGGTAAGTGTACGATTATGTTGTGACGTGGTGTGCGAATAGAAGCTCTGACCGACCATTTGAATCCTTTCTTCCCATAATAGTATTTGGTCGCACTTGTTTCTCCCTCCCCCTTGTCCTTTTCTTCTTGGTCTTGTTCAAATGAAGTATTTCCTGGAATAGAATTGGCCAGTACTTCAGTAGATTCAGATTCTTCCTCTTCTTCAGATTCCGTGTCACGATCGCTTTCAATAACATAATCTGGTTCGTTATCAGAAATATCACTAACTTCGTCTATAACAGATTGAATGTAAGATTGAAATCGTGGATCTGTCACTGAAATACTTCGTGCGTTTGCTTCCCTCTCCAATGCATAAACAGCAAATAATATCGCTAAAATAGATTGCACAGCAAAATAAAAACAGTTACGCTGCCACTGTTGTGGGTCACACAGACCCACCTACAACGTGTAGATCTAACTGCAAGGGTTAAACAATCACAACTGTTAAGCCACCAGTCTCAGTTCACACTGATATGCAGCTACTCGGAAGACAACAGCGCTCACATGTTAGAAACTAGTACTACCCAACGTAAAATTTTCTTCACTGGTCTGTGAGACCCACAACAGCAGTTACGGGTTAAGTAAGAATGCAATCTATAGTGATCGAAATCAGCAGAGAAACCGTACTATCTGCACAAAATAACAAAGTTCTCATAACTTAAATCTTCATATATCTTGAACGAATAAAGATAGGGAGATGAATTATACACCAAAATGTGTGATTTTTCAGTCTCTACATATCATTACTCTTTGCAGTTTACGCTATCTGTTCATTGTGGAGTTATCGGCGAAAAGCTGAAAATCGACGGCTATTTTCCAACATGGCGGCCGAAGCTCAAGGTCAATCTTAGGGAGCTTTTTTTGTACGTTGATAAGGAGGTCAAGTAATACAACTGTGCAAAGTTTCTTGCTTGTAGTGTTGTAAAAAAACGTTTTTTTTTCTGTTTTTTAAATAAAAAACATCGTTCTTTTTCATTTTTTTCAAATGTTTTTTTTTTTCTGGCAACTATTATTTATTGATTTATGTTGCAGATTATTGAAATAATCAACAGAACTTGAGTCGAAGCCCTCGTAACTTACAAATCGTTTGTTTCTTTGCACCTATACGAGCAAAATTGTGTGATTATTCCTTTCGGACCCAGGTCATTTCCGGCGTTTTCCTACATTTTCCGTTAGTGACTTATTGCTCAAAAACCATCCATTCGACTGATATGGTTAAGGCACTGCTTTTTAGAAAATGGATGTGGCTATTTTTTGGTGTAAGTTGCATTGCAGTGTTGCCAACGGGTAGGAAATTATTGAGGGAAATGTAGGGATGAAAATTTACAAAAAATTCCCTAACCGAATTTCATTTTTTTTTTATTTTGTATCTAGCACCACTGCTGCTATATGGGTTCAAGTCACCTAAAAAAATTCTTTGGTGTGTTGACAAGGTACAGCGAAATCCTAAAGACGCTGGCTTTCATTCAAAGAGGGAAAGAGAAAATTCTCTGTCATCATGCATATGAAATTTTGACACTTTTTACGCCTCAGAAGCAAAAATCAACAGATATGCCAGGGCTACAGCTTCTCTAATTATCCTATTGAAACTTTTTATGGTGCGTTCTGTAGGGCAAAGGGGAAGCTTTCAGGTAGTGGTACGTTTGTTTCAATGTAGCCAGCAAGAGGGTAATAATAGAGGGAAAAAGGGAAAATCGAGAATTGTTTTGGCTGGAAACCCTGCTATCAGATAGAAGGAAACTATCTGAAAACAAACCTTAGTACTCCAAGAATACATCCTACAAGTATCATGGCGATATCTAAGGAAGTAAGCATGAAATTTATAAAAATACCTCATTCAACCTCAGAAATTCTCCATTTTCTTACCATTTCCAGAACATGGTTTATTATAAACCTCAACTGTACTTCTCTTAATAATTATTCTAGTGAAACTTTTTATGGTGTGCTGTGTAGGCTAAGAACGAAGATTCTAGACACTGATGCGTTTGTTCGAGTGTAGCCAACAGAAGGGAAATAATAGAAACAAAAAGGGAATTTTTTCCAAAATTTGCCTCTAAAATCTGGAATTAAAATTTTCTGTAGCTCGAAACACTGCTATCACACATACAAACTATTTTAAAATAAGCTTTGCTATCCCTCTAATATATCCTACAAGTATTGTGACGATATCTAATAAAGTAAGCATGTCAATAAAAAATATTTCATTCTACCTTAAAAACATCTCAGTTATCTTTCCAATTAGAGAACAAGGTCTACTGTGAACTTCAACTGTACTTCCCCTAATTATCCTATTGAAACTTTCTATAGTTCGTTGTGTAGGGCAAAGACGAGACTTCCAGATACTGGTACGTTTGTTCCGATGCAGCCAACAAGAGGGAAATAATAGAGACAAAACAGATAATTTTCCCAAAATTCCCCCCTAAAATCTGGAATTAAATTTTTTGTAGTTGGCAACACTGCTACCAGACAGACGCAAACGATCTTAAATTAAACATTGGTACACCACTAATATATCCTACAAGTATTATAGTGATATTTAAGGAACAAAGCTTCTAATTACCAAAAATATATTATGGTAAACATAGAAGGGAAAAACTAGAAAAATCAAGCTTTAGAACCTAAATACGAATTTTTCGTGCGCCCCCTAATTACTCCATTGTAACGATCTGTACTTGCGTTCGTTAAGTAAGGACAAATGTTCGATTGGCGTAAGTTGACTTGCACTCGGACGTATAGGTACGAATTTATAAACAAAAATCTCGAATTTTTTGCCCAAACTTAGGGAAGTTTTAATTTCCCTAATTGGCAATACTACGCGCATTCCCGTCAAATTGATGTCAACAGTTAAATATCCATCCGAGATATCTATCTGGCAAGTCTTAAGGAGGTCTTTCTACAACGAAAAAAGCTACAGGGAAAAAAGAAGTAAAGGAAATTCGAAATTAGAAAATTCTCGAATTTTTGACTGGGGTGAAATTTGAGAAGGAAATTCGACATCAGAAGAAAAATAAATTAATATGATAAACTATGGTCCAACCATATTTGGCAAAAATAATATCCTGATATCTTAATTAGTGTCCAAACAGGAGTGGATTAAAAAAGTGACACGCCCGTGTGTGCCACTTTGGTCACCTGGGCCACCTAGTGTACATTTGATTGACTACTAACCCGTGTTGTTGTTGTACTTACAGTCTCGACTAATAATAATATCGTTGTTGTAAACAATTACTTTATAAGAAAAATTTTCTCTCCTTTCTACATTTTAGTTCTAACACTGTTGGTGAGAAATGCAGGGTGTTTCAAAATGAATATCGGGGTTTTAAGACTTCGTAGTACTTATTACATTTTACGTACAATTATAAGCAATGCATCAAGTAAAAGAGCACCTCAAACAGTCTTTGCTACAAGTGTTCGATATGAGATTCATGTCACACGGCACACACCTAGTCGATAGGCGAGAAATGCCCATAAACTTTCCGCCATATGGCATAAAACACATTCAATTTAGGGGAGTCTCGTTTCAACTGTACTATCTCCTGAGGATTTGCAGACGGCCATATGCAAACATTATGAGTGCTCACATTAGCTCTTAGGTGAAATGTCGATTTATCACTGAAGACGACATGATCGAGGAAATCTTCATTGTTATGCAGCAATATTTTACTTGCGAAATTGGCACGTAAACCGTAGTCTGTAGGTTTTAGACCTGTATCAACTACAAACGATAAGGACGTAGTTGCAAGCGTTTCCTTCATATTCTTCACACAGACGGTTGCACTGTACAGATTCAGTCTTTATTAAAACACAAAAAGCTTTCTGCTTTCTAGTCTCCATCTTTGCTACTTGTTCTTTCTAACGGCAGACAGAAGAAACAATGCATGTACTACCATGAGCAAAATAAATGACGCGTCTCTTTATTTTGAAGTTTTTTGAAAATATCTCCGTTTTCTTTATATGTTCGAAATTTCGGAAGGTTTCCCCAGTAGGACAGGTTAATAACAAACTCGTTTTTAATATTTCTGTTAGATATTAGCTTAAAATAAAGAAATTAGAAGCAAAAAACATTAAATCGACAGAAATCTCGAGAATTACCAACTCTGCTAAAGTGGGAAATTTTCAAGAACACGAGGGAATTCTGCATTTCAACACGAAGCAGCGACATCTATGTCATGGAGAGAAATGTGGATTAAATCTACAAACTAAACTTTTAACGAATATTTCTAGTATGTCTTATTATATGCATTATCTGCAAACTCCAAATATATGAATATATGCTAAGTATTAACATAAAGATAGAGCAAATAGTGGAAATTATCTATGGAAAAGGACGAATTGGTAGGACGATCGTAATGAAATATCGTCTTTACCGGAACAGGCTCAGTTCACGTAAAAAAAAAAAAAAAAAAAAACAAATAGCTCAGTTAGTTAAAGCAACGAATCTGTATGCTGAAGGTAGTGGGTTCGATCCCGTGGAAGTTGCGTTATCACTTTTATCACTACACTACGGTTATTTTTTTTATTTTTTTATTTGGGAAAGAATCAAATTGTAACGTATGTGTAAAACTCATGACGATAGCAAAAAAAGAAAAAATGCTGTTGTCGCACTTGTATTAGCGTCCCTAATTTTGTTTGCAAACAGTTTCGTAATTATTTCCCCTGTGCTCACTGCTCACCATATGCTCGCTGGCGCATAACGAATGTTTCCCAGTAAATGTTAATTCTAATTTGGAGAATTTTATAAAGTTTCACAATATTTCTCACTAGATAGTCTTCTATCTACGTGTTTGGATATTTTGATAACAGATTTCCCTATTAAATGTTTAATTTTTCCTAGATGTTTAATTACGGAAAAGTTTTACAATGTATTTGTATTGAATTGAAATTGTTTTGAATTTACTACATAAGGTAAGTAGACCGAAGGAGGAGAACTCAAGTAATTGATATTCTACGTAAAAGCAACCTATTGTAGAATGATGATGCTTCTTACCTTCAGCACATAATCTTTACGTTAGAGAGTCAGACAGAGAAAAATCCTGGTTTTTCCTCCTCTATGACCACCCATATTAAACCTCTACATATCATTGTTCGTCTCACAACATTTCGGTGCTCCAAAAACATTCAAATAATAATAATAATAATAATAATAATAATAATAATAATAATAATAATAATAATAATAATAATAATCCTGAATATGCCATCCTTACATAATGTAGGATATCTTAGTTTCCTAGTTTAAATCTTAAATATCTTAGTTTAAAATGCTTTCTTTAGTACTTATTTGAGCAACCATGTAGGAGGGGGTACGACTTTTTATTTTGCCCCTCTCATTTCAGTAGCCTTCCAACAGAAAGTAATTTTTGATAAGCAGGACAGACAAAATGAATAAGAAATATATTTACAGCATCCTCTCCCCTTTCATGACTGGAATATCACGTAATATTTTTTATTCTACGAAAGATGGCCCTGTGCGGTTAGGGGTAGGTAACTAAAAAAATACCTAATATATAGCGCCCCTTGATTGTAATATTACCGCTTCTTTATTTGTACGAGGGAGCCCCTACACAATCAAGGGTGACAAAAAGAATAGGAAGAGTGTCTATTGATTCCAGCGGTGGATCCAGCACGAACTCCTGGGGGAGGGGAGGGGAAGTGAAACATTCTTTTGATGATGTGAAGCTGTCACAAATTACCACTTAACTAAACTAAACAATAGTGGGGAGAACCGGAACCCAGTCAGTTTAAATTGATGTAAAAGTTTAATTTTTGGATTCATATTAAAGTTTTGGTTTCAAATGAGAATTTCAGTCCAAGTGGTCAATGATCAAATCTCGTGGGGCTCTTCAGTGTAGGCTAATACGGCCCCCTTATGAGAAAAGGCAAAATTATTAACATGTTTATAACTTTCGAATTTTTCGTCTATTTTAAAGAAATATTTTGCTTCGTATTAAAGTGTTGGTTCCAAATGACAAATTCAGTCCGAGTGGACAATGATCAAATCTCCGGGGGGGTCTTCCGTATAGGGGGCTACGGCTCCCTTATGGGAAAAGGCAAAAATATGAAAATGCTTATAACTTCCGAATTTTCCGTCTATTTTAAAGAAATTATTGGCTTCATATTAAAGTCTTGGCTTCAAATTACCATTTCAGTCCGTGTGGACAATGATCAAATCTCGGAGGGCTCTTCGGTGTAGGGGTTTCGGCTTCTTTATGGGACAAGATTCACGTAGTTGATATTGCAAAATTGTTTTGTATATATAAGTGGAAACTTGCACCATTTGGTTAATTTTACCTCTTATGTTTTGCAGATTCATATTCCAAGCAATAGTTACTTCGCAGAGCTAAAAGAAGGCACTTACTAGTTTCATTAAAATGAAATAAATGTCTTTTATGAGAGGAGCAGACGAACGAACAGGCACCCAAACGTTGGTTGAGTCGTACGGTTGAAACTCGTTAAGCTCGCTTCAATTATTATTATTATTATTATTATTATTAATAATAATAATAATAATAATAATAAAGCATTGCAGGGACCTTTGGTGCAGGGGGTCCGTGGCTCGATTCCACTTCGTGCCAAGTGAAATTTGAGGTGGACAAATACCGTGTGCATGGGTATGTGTTTTCTTGAGATTTTCCATTTTCCTCCCACTTTCTTCATTTCACCATTTCATTCATCATCATTCTCCCTTAGCGTAGGTGCATAATCGTCCAACGTTAAACTAGATATTGCAATTTCAATAATAATAATAATAATAATTAATTCAACTGAAAGGACTGTAATTTATGTGGACAGCAATTATCATAAATATGCAACCATTATAAAAACAATGCTTTGAGTAGAAAGATAATCCTTCCCAAGTGTTAACGAATGCGCACGAGATAAGACATGTCTCGAGAAAGAGACAAGACGCGCTTTGTGACATCCAAGATAATACGAGGCAAATGTTTTGGACACGAGATAGCTTGTAAAAAGTCTCGTCTTGTCTGGAATGTCTCGAAAACAAAAGTCTAAGTTTTAAAATTATTTTTCAAGATCTATTCTCTCAGAAGTAGTTCTCTGCCTTAAAATTAATAACGACATTTGTGATTTAAAAAAAGATAAACAATGCCTAAAGTTAATAATTAACTTTTCGAAAAGAAGCTTCATTAAGGGTGAACCTGAAAGATGTCCACAAACTTCGGGAGGTGATTCGTGACATCAAAAGGAGACAAATGGTCCTCTTGCAGTTTTCGAATTTAGCTTCGTTGTCGAGATACAGGGTTGCCAACTGGTCGTGTTTGAGAAACTCACTGAGAATAAATTCAAGTCCAAGAATAAACTACTACTCATATATTTTTCAGGTCAATTGACTTATACCATGTTGTAAGGTCAAATATTTATTTATGAAGTGTGTACAAAATTCGCCAGGGTCTTTTCTGAGAAAATCGTCGAGAAAAAGTCACCTCCAAGAATAAACTCCCCCTCGTAAATTTTTCTAAGAGAAATATCTGATACTGCAATATAGGGTTGTTAATTAAATATTGATTAATGAAAAATAAACAAAATTGTTAAAACCATTTTTGAGAAAATAGCGTTTTTCGATTATCGGCTGTTTGTAAACCACACTTATTTTAGGTGGTAGGAAAAAATGGAAAAGCTCCTGTAAGAATACTAAGTAAACCCTAAGTTTAAAATTTGGTGTAGATAAGTTGAACGGTATGGCCTCTAGGCGAGTGCATATAAAAGTGTGCCGAACGGACGGACCGGAAGGACGAGTGTCGAAAAGTCACATTTTCGGTATGTAGACGCCATGAAACATGTAAATACGTTGAAATCTGAATTTGATATTATTTTCACAATCACTATATTTTCTTCTCTCTTTTGTCGCTCGAAAAAGAAAAGCCTGAGTTTACCACAAAAAGCTAGGGAGTTTCTAAAAAAATATTCAATTACAGGGCCACCGCACTAAACTTTTTCAATTCAATTTCTTAACTGTGTTAGGCCGCAGTTGTTACTGAAGTGTGTATTTGGATAATACGAATAAAATTATCGTATTATTCAAATACATCAAATGTCAGATTATCGAATAAAAAACTTCGATTGAAGAAAATCCATACTACAAAACTAACTCACACTTTGAGCACATTTTCATTAGACATATAATAGACCAATTAATGCAATCATTGTTTATGAAATATGAAAAAAATCAAATGAGTCACTTTGGGAAAGTCGTTCAAAAAGAACACGTCAGGAGTAACCTATCTCTTGTGAATTGTTTCGAACAATGAGTTAAGATATACTTTTGGTTATTAATGAAATATTTATTTGCGAAATTTGAACAAAATCGCCTGTCGTTCGAGAAAATTGTCAGGGAAAAAACCTTGACCCCAAAAATAAACTATCCGTTGTAATTGTTTTTCATAGAAATGACTTATACTAAAATATAGGGTTGTTAATGAAATACTTATTTATGAATTATCAATAAAATTGTCCGAGTAATTTTTGAGAAAATCGTGAGGGAAAAATAACTCCCCGAATAAACTATCTCTTGAGGATTCTTTCAGGGTAAGCGAGTTATTCCATATTACTAGGTTTTTAATGAAATATTTATTTCTGAGTACGAACAAAATTGCTTGACTCATTTTTGAGAAAACCGTGGAGGAAAAACACCCCCAAGAGTAAACTACCCCTCGCATATTTTTTCAGGACAAACGAGTTTTGCCATATTGTTTGGTTATTAACGAAATATTTATTTTTGAAATATGAATAAACTCTTTTGAGTCGTTTTTGAGAAAATCGCCCAGACAACACTCCACCAAGAATAAACTACCCCTCGCATTTTTTAGGACAAACGAGTTATGCCATATTGATAAGTTATTAATGAAATCTTTATTTATGAAATATGAACGAAAACATTTGAGTCCATTTTGAGAAAATCACTGAGAAAAAACTCACCCCCTTAGTATAAACTACCCCTTGTAGATTTTTTTTAGATAAATGCCTTATACCACAAAATAGGGTTGCTAATTAAATATTGATTTATAAAAAAAGAAAGAAAACAAGATCGTTAGAGCCAGTTATGAGAAAATATCTTTTTTTATTTTCATCGTACAGGAAACTACCCTTGTTTTGGGAGTAGGAGGGAAATAAAAAAAACTATAGGAAATACTATGAAAATCTTAAACTAAAATTTGGTGCAGATAAGTTGAACGGTATGGCTTCTAGGCGAGTGCACAGAAAAGTGTAGCGAACGGACGGACGAACTGATGGACATGTATCGAAAAATAACTTTTTCGGTGTTAGGGGCTATATAATACGTGTAAATTCGTTGAAATCTCAAATTTGATTTTTTTTTCGAACACCATACTTTCTTTCATTTGTCACTTCAAAGTAAAAGGAACTCAGAACTACAGATAAAAGACACCTACTTTTACACATAGACATTTATTGATTTAAAACTGTTTTAGTTTGTGTCATTTCACTTCCAATTGAAAGGTTTTACAATGATTAACGGCATACCAATGACGAGACGGAAGTTTTCAGGAAGTAAATGCATTCAGAAGTCTAGACTGCATTACAGCCTGTTTTTATTTCTGCAATTGTTAACAGCTGTAATTTCGTCCAAACGCTACATGAAATAATTTTTGGTTGACGTCACTGTATTACTATTTTAGTATTGTTCTCTTCAGACTTGGTTGAAGTTTTGTCTTAACGGTTATACATTTTTTCTTTCTTATTTCATCGTTACACATAAGAACAAAATGTTATGGTGAGTGGATAGATTCGAACCTACGAACATTGAGTTTATATTCTTCCAACACTTTACCAATGAACCAAGCTTTGTCTTCACGTTAACGCCCGGTTACAGGGTTTACTACGATTTAAATAAAATGGCTGGCTGTTAGAATTCCCTGCTCACATATTTCGATAAATAATTTTCATTGCTTCGTAGATACGTAGAGCAATGTTTAGATACACATTTTAGGAGAGTGAATTTTGGTGTATATAATAATTTCATGCCAGGTAAAAGCTAGATAAGTTTTGATAAAATGTTTCATATGTAGTTCTCAATAATAAGCTTGCTGTTCGGAGTGAAGTTCCAAGGTTCAGCATTGCCTAGCAGTTTTTGCTATTAATATCCCTTCTAACAATATTGGCAGTGGACAAAAGTTAGCCCGTGTTGAAGCTTTTTGCTCCTAATTTAGTTATTTTACTTATTTAAGGAATATATTGAAAATTGTCAGCAGGCACGTATGCAGTAATTTATTTCGGGAGAAGTCTGACTTCAATATTAGGATAAATCATAATATAATTTAAAAGATAATCCTTAAATTTAGGCTAAATTTACAGAGAAGTTGGGATTTCAGAGGGGAGTCCGGACCACCTGGACCCACCCCTAAATGCGTCCTTGTTTGTCAGTAACGTTTCCTCATTTTGACACCCTCAAAAACTTCGGATATATAAAGGAAAACGAGTTATTTTCGATAAAATATCACTTCAGAAGACGCGACAGTTTTATTGCACATGGTGGTATCCCAAGTTCACAAGGGCAAGAATTCATTAATTTTGATTCTCTGTCATTGTGCTCTATCGAAAGGTTAGGTTTGTAACATATTACTCCTACGAACAAGCATGACTGGCAGATAGGAATACTGAACACAACTCCAGAGAAATGCATGCTGAACTTACGTTTATAGCTACGCTTTGGTGATTTGCCCTCAAGGTCAATCGAGTGGTAATTCAGTTCCGTCTCTGTTCTTAAGCCATGTTCGTATTACTTCGAACAGTTTTGATAATGAAAAGCATGCCTCTTAATATAACAGACTTCTTTCGAGTAAGCAATCGAAACTCAGTTGGTCAGAGCAACTAGTCTGTAAGAATTAGGTTGTTAGTTAGTTAGGAGCCCAGTACGAGTAAGGGTTTTTATTACTATTGTTTTTATCTTTATTATGTGAGGAAAAATCAAATTGTGACATCGCGATATCAAATGTATTTGATTAGGTAGCTTTGTCTTAGCTAAACTTTAAACATCAGTAACCGTCGAAATTATTTCACCAACTGATCACTTACTGAACATTTCAAACACGTCAAACCAGTGGCATAACATGAAGGTTAACCTCTCCTCCGCAGTCCTTAGTTATGCGTCCGTACTTTCAAGGGCGGACTAAGGGCCGGGCGACTGCCCGGGGCGCCAGAGAAAGAGGGGCACCAAAACGAGCCTCAAAAAGTAAATTTTATAATGTGCTTTCTACTGACGTTTTTGGTTTATATACTTGTAAAGTAGTGGCAATTATATGATCTTTTTCCATTTCACTATGGAAGAAGAGAGTTTCATAGTACTAAGGGGGCTGTATCGAAAAATTGAGAGATGGCATGTAGAATAAAGAGTGCCGGGAATTAAGTATTGTTTGTTTGCTTGAGTTTAGCGTTCCACGGTTATGCCTTAATGGGCAAGGGAGATGTGGATACTAATTATAGTGGAATCCGAACCACTTTTATCGTTCAACAGTAATCCACCGGGAATTGGACCCGGTACCACAGAAGGCAGGCGTGCTAGCCACTAGACCAGGGGGGGTGGAGTTGGTATTGTTTATAGCGGGCCATATTCTTTGTGAACTTTTCCTAGGTAATGGATTTCTTTTTGAAAATGGGTTTAAAACAGGGGCGTCATTTAGGGAGGGCAGGGAGGGGCATTTGCCCCCCGTGAGTTTGAGATGTATATAGATTTTATCATTAGAATAGTAGTAAATCAGTGAAAAATGCGAAATTTTACTTATATCAAGAGGTCTTGCCCCCCCTCCAAAGCAAAATCTTAAATGACGCTCCTGGTTTAAACTATTAAAAACACTATGATAAAATGTAAAATATAGGCTACTACTAGGGGAAGGGCGCCAAAAAGTCACTTTGCCCGTGTGAAAATTTGGCCTGCTCCGCCCCTGCGTACTTTCTGTATATTTTTGGCCTTGCAGCTTGTGCGGTCCCCACGCCACATTGTTGCGGGGGCGCTATTTACGCCTACCCTTCGAACGTAATTCAATAACTGTTTAAGAAATTCTACCATCAGCGTGAAAACGGGAATATATTTTTCTAATAGTCCCATAGAACTTTCACTCAGAATGTCAGATGCAATTTTTCAGAGTGGGCTCTGGCTAAGTAGAAGGAAGATATGTTTCCTAAGTAAGTTCCTTTCAGAAAGTTTGCTATTTCTTTAACAGTGATATAAATAAACATACTCATCGTTATTAGCTCGACCCCAAACCATCCTGGACAAATCCCTCTAGAACAATGATCGGCAAAAGTTATTCTGCCTAATTTTATAAGCGACTCAAGGGTGAAACACTTGTTAACGAAAGCAATGTTGTGTATATACTGCCTTGTTTCTGACAAAATATAAAGTCTTTTGTAATCTTTAGACACTTTTCCTATTCTTTTTGTCACCCTTGGTTGTGTAGGGAAGCCTCGAACAAATAAAGAAGAGGTAATATTACAGTTAAGGGGCGCTATAAATATATTAGGTATTTCTTTTGTTACCTAACCATAACGGCCTAGGGTCGTCTTCAGTAGAATAAAAAATGCTACGTGATATTACATTCACGAAGGAGGAAAGGATGCTCTAAATATATTTCTTATTCATTTTGTCTGCCCTGCTTCTCAGAAATTATATACCTTCTGTTGGAGGGTGCTGAAAAGAGAGGAGGGGAAATAAAACGTCGTGCCCCCTCATACATTTTAAATTTTGTGACGTGGTTGCTCAAATTATTACTAAAGAAAGCACTTTAAACTAAGATGTGTAAAGTTACAACATTATGTAAGGGTGGCATATTCATTAATAATAATAATAATAATAATAATAATAATAATAATAATAATAATAATAATAAATATGAATGTCTTTGGAGAGCCGAAATTATGTGAGACGAACAATGATATGTAGAGGTTTAAGATGGGTGGTTATAGAGGAGGAAAAACCAGGATTTTTCTCTCTCTGACTCTCTAACGTTAAGATTATGTGCTGAAGGTAAGAAGCATCATCATTCTACAATAGGTTGCTTTTACGTAGAATATCTATTACTTGAGCTCCCCTCCTTCGGGCAACTTTGCTTATGTAGTAAATTCAAAACAATTTCAATTTAAGACAAATATTTGTAGAGAAAATTAAACATTTAATAGGGAAATCTGTTATCAAAATATCCAAACACGTAGATAGAAGACTATGTAGTGAGAAACATTGTGAAACTATAAAATTCTCCAAATTAGAATTAACATTTACTGGAAAACATTCGTTATGCATCAGTGAGCACAGGGGAAATAATTACGAATCTGTTTGCAAACAAAAATTAGAGACACTAATGCAAATGCGACGATATTTTCTCTCTCTCTCTCTTTTTTTTTTTTTTTTTTTTTTTTTTTTTTTTTTTTTTTGGTATCGTCATGAGTTTTACACATATGTTACAATTTGATTCTTTCCCGAATAAAAAATAAATAAAATAACCTTAGTGATAAAAATGACAACAATACTTCCACGGGATTCGAACCGTCTATCTTCGGTATACAAACTCGTTGCTTTACCTAACTGAGCTATTTGCTCTCTTACGTAAGCTGAACCTGTTCTACAGTAAAGACGATTTTTCATTACGATTGGGCTAACAATTCGTCTTTTTCCATAGGTAATTTCCACTATTTGCACTATCTATACGTTAATACTTAGCATAGATTCATATATTTGGAGTTCGCTGATAATGCATATAATAAGACATACTAGAAATATTTCGTTAAAATTTTCGTTTGTAGATCTAATCCACGCTTCTCTCAATGACATAGATGTCGCTGCTTCGTGTTGAACTGCAGAATTCCCTCGCGTTCTTGAAAATTTCCCACTTTAGCAGAGTTGGTAATTCTCGAGATTTCTGTCGATTTAATGTTTTTTGCTTCTAATTTCTTTATTTTAAGCTAATATCTAACGCAAATATTAAAAACGGGTTTGTTATTAACCTGTCCTGCTGGGGAAACCTTCCGAAATTTCGATATAAAGAAAACGGAGATATTTTCAAAAAACTTCAAAATAAAGAGACGCGTCATTTATTTTGCTCATGGTAGTACATGCATGCGTACAAAACCGTTTGAGTTACTCTTTCATTTGATATAATATTTGTAATTGTAAGTTAATTGTAATAGATACTACAAAGTTTCAAAACCTTAATATTAATTTTGAAACACCCTGCATTACTTCAAATTGAGTTATCCTATATTCATGTCTTGTATATACATATACAAGAAATGTCATTATTATCAACTACTAACTTTCATCATCATACACACAGCCGGCCCTAGGCAATTTGTCGCCCCGTGCAATGACATAATTTGCCATTCCCCCTTTTTTCAGAAAGAACAAATCTTAAAAGTCATGATTTCAAGTATGCTACTCCAGCATGAACAACGAAGGGAAGGGGAAGTGTAGTCGCACTCAGAAAGGCTTAAATACTTACTAAAAATGCAATCTCGTTGTGTCTGTTTTTTTCTTTAAATATTAATCTATTATGTTAGTGAAAGATAAAGCAAACACACCTGCAGAAGAAAGATGGTAATCCTTTTTATAGAATTCAATATCGAGCTTCAATTTCAATGTATCGGTTTGCAATTCCAATGCGACTAGTTCTTTTATCTTTATTTCTTGATTTTTATTCTACATCTGTTAACATTTTCTAAAAAAACTTGTTTCTATCTTCAATGATAAGGAACTTGTTTCTGACAAAAACAAGACTAGTTCTCATATCAAAACTGTGATAACTTACTAAATGGAACAGATATTCGCTACTATTCGAGAATTGAATTCTAGCATTTGAAAACAATCAAGCAATTTGTGCTCGGATTGATTCGACCATTTGCTTTAACGTTGTCCATGTGACCTTAAACTAATGCAACCTAAACATAATTTATGAATGTAGTATTCAAATAGGTCAGCTTAGTAAATTTAACTACCATCATCATGAAATCTGTTTCCAACAAGAAATATTTAATTTAAATAATATACTTATAAATAGAGACCGGATGTTAGGCAAAATGTTCTTTAATGTTCTTTAATGCTAAAGATATCATCAAAAATAACGTTTTCAAATTTATACCGGGGATTATAGTTTGGATTTAAGCCAACTTTATTTTGCCTATTTTGCTTATTTCGCCCCTCACTGCCTAAATAATTGCTTTAGTGCCTAATGTTGCGTATTCTATGCATTTTCTTTGAAATAAGACTTAATTGGGAAATATATATAATCTATATACTATAAATAACACAAGCACATGGTACATTACAATTTTTCTCTCTCTCTCTCTCTCTCTACATGTCAAGCTTCGTTTTTTACATATAGAATGAAAAAAAGACATTAACAAACAGGTATGTTGCTATATTCTTTGAAAACTGTTTATGACGAATCTATTTTTTAAATTGTATTGAGTATTTATCTTCATTATTTCGAGTTACATTTTAGTGCCTATATTACTGTTTATTTTTTAAAATTTAAGTGCCTATTTGCCTGCCTATTTTCCAAGTTTTTAATGCCTAAACATCCGATCTCTACTTATAACAGATTTTGCCGGATCCTCCAAACTTGCCGCTCCATACAAATGCACGTGTTACAGATATTATAGAGCCGGCTCTGCATATCATATATATCTAGCCGACAAATTATTTATACATATATGACATTTAGAAAAATACTATTAAACATATTAGTATTAGCTTTTACCTTTAGACAAGTTATTTGCTTTTTATACTGTTAGTTACATTATTTTCGTACATATTAAAGGTCTGCTTTCACGAAAAAACAAAATTGCATTTCTACTTTTATTTCTTAGTTGATATTGATGAAAACTGCTGAAACCCGAATTGATAATAGGTATGGTATTCATGTAAATTGTAAAATATTTGTAGCGTATCAGTATCTAGTGTTTAATTTATGTTGCATTTTACGGTGATTACACCTACATAAAAATATTTCATACTTAAATAGACGTAAGATGCATTACAAATGACTATTTGAAAAAAAAACGAAATTTAGAAAAAAAACGAGAGGCAATGTTTTTTTCTAAAAAAAAACGTACATTTCTGAAAAAATACGAACGTTTTTTTCTATATACAACACTACTTGCTTGTATGATTTTTTTGCTGTTTTTTTTTTTTTTTTCGCAAAATTCTTGCACAAATATTCCTCCTGCTCAGGCTCGAAAAATCTCGGGCGCCAGGTAGCTATGGCGACTGGAAGTACGAGTCTGGTGCCTAGATAATTTAAATCCAAAATATGTACGCCTACCACATCACATTGTATTTGTGTTATTATGATGCTCAAGGCAAAAGAAAAGTATTTGGAGCAGTTTTCTTGTTCATGATGCTCTTTCGCCAGGCTATCCATATGTACTACTAGGGTGCAGCGTTTTACCACTTCTTTCTCGGAACGAAATGTAATACCTGGCAAAAATGGCCCACCCACATGGACATTAGAGGTATAGATTTTTTTTTTTTCAAATCAGATAATATCTCTTGTGAGAACTATTGCCTCAAAGTTTCAAAATTTAACTGAAAATTACAAAAAATACCAAAGTTGTTAATTAATTTTAGCTATGTTAAAGTAAACATATTTTTGGTTAAATACATGTCAGTTCAGTAGCGTAGCCAGGATGTGTGTTTGGGGGGGGCCAAGTGCTGTTATAGGTACATATAGAAAAATTACAAACAAAAAAATATATAAAAAATTACAAACATCAAAGTACCAAAGTACATTGTCGGACCTCTTTGGGGGGGGCCCGGCCCCTCCGGGCCCCCCCCTTCCCTACGCCACTGTGTCAGTTGCTATGAAAACTGACATTCAAGTATAAAAATGCCAGATACATGACCTTGGGTGGGATAGGGGTGCCTCCTCTAGGGCCAGAAAAGACGGCAATTTCAGTATTGTTAAGCGGTTGTGCAGATCCTCGCTCACCTGGCAATATAGCCTGGCCAAGCGACCCAGAGCCCACCACGTAAAGCTGGCTGCATCTAGGGCTCCTCCGCGAGCCCTACCCAATCAACCAACCATATGTAGGGCCAGATGAACTGATCCAATTTGTCACTGTCAGGAAAAATTGTCACAAATTTGGACTTTGATTGAAATTTAGACACAGCTTGCCTAGAAAGTAAGGTTCACCTGATAATCCCGTCTCTAGCATCACTGCCACATACTCGGGAGGCTGCTTCAGTGACTAATTTCACTATCCGTTCTACTTCCACCGTGTGGCACGGATAGACGGTGAAGGACCATTTTGGAAGTGTTGTCAGGAAATGAAAGTTTGTCCATGAGCTGTTTGATATTGTTCTTAGAATTGGTGGTACAGCTATTGAAACATCAGTGCTTTCCCAAAAGATCATTTCATTGTAATCTTTTGCCTCAAAATTCAGTCTGGGAATGATGTTATATCTAATGGAGTTATTGAGATTCCCTACTTCATGTTCTCAAGCACTAAGAATCTTATGTAATACATCTTGTCGGACAGCAAGTCGATCATCAGTCATCATGGCGAGAAGAATATTTTCTGAGAGTACAAAGAATGCATTCGTCGAATGGATGAACGGATCACAGCCTGGTATTTCCTTGGTAAATATCTAGACCTACAAATGGTCTTAAAGACGTGACCAGGACCAACAGCAATGGAAGACTGTGTCTGACGCGGAATTGCATAACCACATAGACTGTAAGTATGAATTGTCACAATTTGAATGAATTTATTGGTAGCTTTCTTTGTTGCAATATACAATGTTAAAATTGTTTGCAGTAGTCAACCAGCCAGCTTTGTTTAGTTTGCCAGGGATCATAGAAGCAAGCACTTCCGGGCATGCTCCGGAATCAATGAACAAGTATCTCAGGACTTTACTGAGTTTTTCTGGACTATGATGAGGTAAGTCGCATTTTATTGGTTTGAAAGGCACCACCGGAAGCTTTTCACAGTCCGATAGTTTTGAAACTAAGGGACCTGTGTAAGAATAGGGGCTTGAATAAGCGCCGTGAATATGCGTGAAGAGAGCTTGGAACAGTAGTTCATTAAAATACAAGAGACAAATAGCCCATTACATAGGTTTTCCTGTTAGTTTCTCTAATCTTCGAAGAACACCTCCATTCCAAACAATGTTACTGTGTGTTCCATCGCAAGGGGGCGCGGTGGCTCAGTGGTAGTGTTCACCTCCTGTGCTTGGGGTCCCTGGTTCGATCCCAGCTCACGGTGTGTGGACTTTGTGGTGGACGAATATCGTGCTCGTGGGTTTTCTCGTGGTTCTCCCACTTTCTTCATTCTACCTTTTCAGTCATTTCTTATCATCACCGTCTTCTTTAGCCTAACCGGCATAACCGTAGGACGTAAAACTCAAAGATTTAATTTCATTTTGTATGTTTCATCGCACCCAAGAACCTCACTTCATCAAAGCCACCTCTCAGTTAGTTCATGATGTACTCGAAAATAGCCGTGGTCTCGTCATGTGCAGAGCCAGAGGATAGTGTCACGTGACCAACGTATTGAGAGTTAGATTTAGCCACACGTGTGAAGTGCTCTTTTCTAACAATGCCTGTGTGAATTTTAGTGTCATCCCCTTCGACCATCAAAGTATAGGCTTTTAATGGGACCATTTCTAGAACTTTCTTTTAAATTCCGAGCAAGTTTAAGTTTCGAAAGCCTTATTTTGTTCCTGTCCACAGTGATAGGAGATGTTATGTCGCTAGACTGTTGCGAAATTATAATTCCGGTCTTTAAAGCTGCCTGAAGCTTAGTGAATATATGTACCGCAGCCCTCTCGCTTACACTGTATCTCTGAGCAATCATAACAGTTTCAGTCAAATCTATGAGGGTCGTTCCGAAAGTATTGCCTCCTATTTTTTACGGAAGCTAATGGGGATACTAAATAACAACAGCACAGCTACACAGACCAATAATTCAGCTACAGACTCATTTTCTCACATAGTTTTCACTATTCGTTATGCACTTTTGCCAGCGATGAACCAGAGCCTGCATGCCGCGCTTATAAAAATCGGCATTCCATGGGTTGTCGTTTGAATTCCGGCTCGAAGTGATAACACCGTCTCATCTCCAGTGACGATGCTATCCAGAAAATTGTCATATTCAACTTTGTATTCAGCAAGTCCCGAAGGAAAAAGGCAAGGAAGAAAATAGTTGTAGAAACGCTTAATTGTACTGAATTTTTCCCCTTTTCCGGCCCCAGACAAGGCACCCCTATCCCCCAAAGGGCATATAACTGGCAATTTTATACTTGAATGTCAGTTTTCATAGCACCTGTCATGTATCAACCCAAAAATATGTTTAACATAACTAAAAATAATGAACAATTTTGGTATTTTTTTGTAATTTTCAGTGAAATTTTGAGACAATAGTTCTCACAGAAGATATTATTCGAATTAAAAAAAAATCTATACCTGTAATGTCCATGTGGGTGGGTCACTTTTGCCAGGCATTACATTTCGTTCCGAAAAAAAAAGTGGCACACCCTAATGTACTACTAGTCTGCCTCTGTTCGCTTACGTTAGCTTTCTTTAGCATTTATGGAATTTGGGACATCTAGCCCAATTTCTACCCACGGAATCTAAGCAGATAGTATTCTCACAAGTCAGTATTTTCCAATAATTCGCAGTTCTTAACGCGGACGCGGACGATTACTACGACATGCTGGGGTGGATGACCTTGTCCCCCGCAGAACCTCTGCTCACCAAGATGCTCTCCGACGACGAGATTGTTGCAATGTTCGGAGAAGAAATAACTACGTTACCGTGCCATACCCAAACAGTAGAGTGAATGGTGGGTTTAGTGAAGCAAGCTTCTCAATCCGTGTGTGGGTCGGCAGGTTGCGATGGATTCATACGCTGTGCCTTGGTTTCTAGCAAGAAAATGCCAACACTCGGATCGAGAAAAAGACTATGCCATCTAGAAAAGTAAAGCAAGTGAGGACGCAAGCAAGGCCATGGAAGAAAATTAGACAGGGCGGAACTAAAAGTGGGTGGAACTCGAAGTGCTGCCACCTCCCCGTGGTGAGTTCTGGGTTATTTTGAAGAAAGAATAAATGATCGTGAATGTTGATAATGAATTGCATTAGAGGAAAAGATAAATAAATAAATAAATAAACTCTATTCTTAGCCTAAACAAAAACAAATCAATTTTTGTACATACAATTTCAATTTAAGCGAACAACTGCACTGCGAAGAACTAAGTGAGCTTTGGGAAGGTGAATTAGGTATAGTTCAAGCTGCCCCTAAGGCTGAATCTTAAAGAGAGAGTTTTACACAGCCAAAAACATATTCTAAAATATTGTACGTGTAGTGTAGGTTGCATACATTTTTCATAAAACCTCGATGCGGCACATGAAGGCGTTGACTAAAAATTCTGAAAAAATCTGGCACACTTTGCCCACTAAAAGACGCCCTTTAACCGCTTCGCCAAATCGATTTTCGAAAAAAGTTGAAATTCGGCCCACACTAGTGAAATCACTAGAAAAATTACAGAAAATTACACTTTAAAAGGGGCTTTAATTTGGAATGGCACAAAGCGGGGGATTCATAAGTTTTGTGCTGAATACTATTGCATGTAAAGAGTCTGCAGAAATATCCACACCTATGATACTACTGGCATCATATGGAGGTCCGAAAGTTGAAGTTTGTGATTTTAATGTCATGTTTGGGGCATAATATCTGAGGAGAGCAATGTGTTCTGAATTGCTGCTTAAGCCACAAAGAAATTTTATATGTGAATAAACTATGCAAAAAAAAAAAAAATCATGACTGATGTTACATGGAGAAAAAAGTGAGGACATGGTAAAAACGAGAAGAAAGCACGCGCATGATAATGATCGTAGCCCGGAAAAACTTAAATGTTTTGATATATTTCTGCTAGATCTCGAAAAACTACGCATGGTTCAGCAATTAGGCCCGCTTTTGTTTGTGTTCAGTTGTGCAAACGCTTGCGAGTGGCTTTTGTTCCAGCTTTCTAGCTTCATGATCATTGCCACGGAATTAACTGTTACTAACTAAATATTACTCAGGGGTGTTGCCAGCAGGTTTTGTAGGGGGGCGTCGTTTTTGAGGGGGGGCCAGCTACATAGTACAAAGCCAAAAAAAAAAAAAAATGTGTTGCTGGTAGTGCTTTGAGGCCTGAAAGAAAGGAAAATTTTGGTTTCCTTCTGGAAAACTAAAATCACTATTTTAGCGTATTATTATTATTATTATTATTATTATTATTATTATTATTATTATCCATAAATTGTATTCAAGATATGTTTTATTATGCTTAATCAAGAACTACTGCCCTGGACCAAACGCTATACTTTTGTGCATTACTATAAAGGTAACCAAGAAAGTTCTGTCCTTTTCGTGCAGGTCTGTGTTCAATTGGACCTCACACCGTAACTTGAATGCGAGTGGAGATAAGGCGAACGTCAGTTGTTGGTGTGGGTATATCCAACATACTACCTGATTGTGGCAATTCAGATACACCGTGAACTTGAGTAAAGACAAAGGGAACATGGGACATCCACAGAGCGTCATAAGAGCATGTATGCTGAACGAGTTCAAATGGAGGTCAAACGCCGCTGTAGCGGGACAGAAGATATGCCAGGTCTTTGGTGTCGTGATGACGCGGACAGTGCAGCGATGGTTTAACAAGTTTAAGGACGATGACGAAACACCCGAAAACACCACATGCCAGAAGACCAACACATGTACAAAGAGGTGCCAGAAGACCAACACATGTACAAAGAGGAACTGGAACTACAATTCAGTATGTGGAGAAACAATTCGGCAGCACATCCATCAACTTGGGAAGCACTACAAGTTGGGTCGATGGGTCTCACATGTTTTGACTCCGGGCCAGAAGGCAACGCGGCAGTCGCCTGTGTTTATTTACTGTTTCGGAGCCATTTCTGGACAGGGCGTTGACATGTGATAAAAAGTGGGTCCTATACGAAGCTCCACGGCGCCGTCATCATTGGTTAGCATCCCATAAACCGACTTCAAAACAGCCGAAACCAGCACTGTACCAGAAGGTCCTTCTCTGTGTTTGGTGCATCGTGCATTGGGAACTGTTACCAGCTGGTCAGAGTATCAATGCAACTGTGGTGTCAGCAGTTGAGCTGTGCTCAACAAAAACTCAAAACTCTGGAGCCATCACTTCTGAATTGCAAATGGGTCCTCGTTTGCGGGACAACGCTAAGTCCCACGTGGCTAGGATGACTCAGGACACCATTTTCCGACTTGGATGGGAAACAATATTCCAACCACTATATTCCCCGGGTATTGCACCGTCCGATTATCACCTGTTCCATTCTTTGGACAATCGCCTTAGAGGACGTCAGTTCAAATCCCTAGTAAAAGTCCAAAATGCACCTGATACCTTCTTCTTTTCACGCCCCACCAAGTTCTACCGCGATGGATTCCATGGCCTTCCAGAACGTTTTCAGAAGGTCGTCGATGCTGATGGGGACTATTTTTGATCTTCCAGGTTAGGTGACATATCGATGTTCGAAGGTGGTGGGTGAAAAAGCAACAAAACTTTTCTTGGTTACCTTTATATTTAAATTTAAGACCTTGTATACAGAACTTACCTACACAAGATTGATTTTCTTTGAAATTTCACTTAATTTCTTTACGGTTTCCTGACAAAAATATTTATTTATTATTCATGACTAAAAAAAAATATATTTTATTACACTGAGTAGAAATAAAAGAGCGAATGAAATCCAAATTGAATAAAAACATTGTTTCTCGCCAAATTTTCCATCCTCTATGTCTTTTAAAACACTTGTTAAAGCATATAAAAATATACTGTACTTACAAATAAGTTTAGTACCTTTGTTTTATGGCTGTATTTATAGTACCTTGTTGAAATGTTTGTCTTCAAACTGTTAAATATAAATCGCAGTAAATTGTGTAATCTGCTGTCACAAAAAAAGTATCCTATTTTTCGATTGGTATAAGGAAGATATACTATACTATTTTTCGATCGGTATGGAAAAACAATATTTCTCCATACTATTTTACCGTAAATTATTAATTGTCAATAAACTTTGTTACCTTTAAATGAATGAAGCGAGATAATTTTACTATGATGTTTTAAAAGCTGGTCATTTGGGGGGCAGGAAACAATTTGGGGGGCCTGGCCCCGATGCCCCCCCCCCCTTGGCTACACCCCTGCTATTACTATTACTAACGGAATATATTATAATGGGAAATATTACTGACTTTTCTTATTTTAACACACCGAAGCGGGTAATAGACGCTAGTATAAAATAATTAAGGGTTTTAGGCCTACCTTTTGTTTCTAACCGAAATTGACCCAATGCGAAGAAAACAAGTCGACCAACTCTATTATTGATGTTTGCTAAGCACAATGAATCGGATCTATAATGTTGCCTATTCTCACTGTTGGAAATTAAAAATTATAAGAAAGAACTATAACTAAAATGTACCGGAAAAAACACTAAATTAGAAAACAGAAATATACCTGCACATCCAGAAGAAAAGCCTTAGCACTAAACTGCCATATAGCAAATGCATGGATAGTACCATTTGTCAATGAGATTGGTTATGACGCTGACGTATAAAACATCATGTGTCGAATGTTTTAAGATTGTGGGAGTCTGGGGGGCAGTCAGGGGGCGAAAGTAGTCACCAGGGGGCGCTAACCCCCTTTGCTCCCCCTCTGGCGTCGTCACTGACTTGAGTCATTGTATTTCTATAAAGCGTTTCCCAACCGGTGTGCCGCGAATGGACCTCTGGTGTGCCGCGAGGAAATCGAGGTGATTGTCTCGTAGTCGTGTATTGTCAAAATGTTATGCACTTAAAGAACAACTTCTATTTCTGTCAGAAGAAAGTGAATATGCCGATTTCCTTAGGGATGATTCTTGATGCAATAAAGTTACTTTTCTTACCGACATATTCCAAACATTGAATGCGCTGAACAAAAGCATGCAGGGGAAAAAACGAAAATATCCTAACCTTAAGTGACAAAATTTGCTCATTTAGGGAGAAACTCTCACTTTGAGGGGACAGAATTAGAAAACAAAACAGATGTGACATTTGAGATTACAAAGTGCTGTAAAATTGAGACAAACCTCTCAATACTCATTGCAGACACATTGTCTTTGTTGTGTACCAATGTTGAGAAATATTTTCCTACGCTTCAGTTCAATTCATTTGGCTGGGTGAGGGACTCCTTTGCGTCTTCTGCCCTATAGTCAGCAGAATTAAATGTACAGGAAAAAGTTAAATGGTCGATGTGAGGAATGAAACTCCAGCACTCGCAACAAGACATGGCATCATTCTAGATTTCTCTCCGGAGAGTATATCAAGCTATTCCTACAAAGTTCTTATTTCCTTCTCTACATCCTACTTAAGTGAAGCAAGATTTTCTGCAATAAAATCAAGTGTAAGAACGGGTCACAATTGTTAACTCCGAAACACGACATGAGGGTATGTTTAACAACTATCCGTCCACAATTGAAGAAGATTATGAAAGAACATCAAGCTCAAGTTGAACATTAATTTTTCTTCTTGAACCAACTTGTTTTACTTATTTTTTGAAAAACTGTAATCTTCATATATTATCATTAAACAATTGCAACCTTCAATAGATAGTATTCAAAAAATTTACATTACTAATATTATTGAACAATTCTAACATTTATATAATATTTAAAAATTGTAAGGTATATTAACCATGTTAATACATTTGAAAAAAAGTATTTGTTATAATTGTTATGACCATTATTGCTACTTTATTGTTGCAGAATATTTCGTAACTTGAAGTCAGTGGCATAACTAAAGGCTTGGGGGCCACCCCGCAGACAGCGAGCAGTGGGGTTCCTTCTCTACATCCCACTTCACAAGTTGGGCCCCCGCAATGCGGTGTCTGCGGGACCCTTATTTACGCCCCTGCTTGAAATGTTAAAACATGTCATTTCTTTCGGTAAAGCAAACATGTATCCAAATTACCTACATTTGTGTTTTAAAAGTACAAGAGATTTGTTTGTTCGTTGGTTATTTAGTGATCTTCCTTCTTAGTGAAAGGTAGGATACAGTTTTCGAAAAAGAAAGTGTACTTTTAAAAACCTGAGTCCTATATTTCATTGCAATTGTTTTCTATTTTTAAATTAGAATGAAAAATAAACATAATGATTTACCGCTGAGAGGAAAATCAGTGACCGAGCTTTCTTTTCTGTGAGATCAGTAATCACAGAGAAAAAATACTAGGATATTTTATGCTTACAAATAATAATAATATCTATGAGTGTGCCGCGAGAATTCAAGTTACACCCGTTAGTGTGCCGCAAGTTGAAAAAGGTTGGGAAACGCTGTTCTATACAAACGGAGCAGATCTTCTGTATAGATTGGTGTGAGGATATGTTGCTGATAAAATGCGGATAAAAGAATTTTGCGGCCTTTAGGCACTATCGAAAAATTAGCTTGCTATCATAGCAGTATTCCGCGACAACTGGAAATCCCTTCCGAGAAACTTGTTTTGAACTGATGGTGAAGTCAGGATGGGTTTGCGTTTTGGAGTGTACTTAGGGCTAGAATTTTGCCACAATCTGATAAATAAATCCATGCTTCATCGAGTGTGGCAATACATTTTCATCTTCCTCTTCCTTTGTTGATTATTTAATACTTTTCATTTGACACGTAAAAGGTAAATAACAGCTCCCATATGGAATAGATTTAATTGGCCCATGGGTCGTGTGAAGGTAAAGGTACCTTCACACACTTATTTAATTACGACACGTAGTGGGAGTGATGTAGTCAGCACCACGCACAGGCCGTATCCAGATCGTCCTAGGTACCAATTTCACAAAGGCAGGTTGAACCTTAAAGCGAATTGGAAACAACGTTAAATAATAATAATAATAATAATAATAATAATAATAATAATAATAATAATAATAATAATAATAATAATAATAATAATAATAATAATAATAATAATTATTATTATTATTATTATTATTATTATTATTATTATTATTATTATTATTATTATTATTATTATTAGACTACTTAAAAAGAAAAAAAGAATATATATTGGACTTGGAGCATTTGACATTAGGTATTTCTATTGTTTTCAGGTGACTTTCAGTAACATCTGTGAGTAGATTCACAAACCTAAGTAATTAAATTTTATACAATACTATTTTATTATTCTCTTTTCTTAAAATAAAATAATCATCCCTCACTTAGCAGAAAAGTAATATTTCAAACACTATTTCAAGAAAAACAAAATTAAAGTAGTAGTCCATACATTTTACACATCTTCTGGATGTGATTGTAATATTATCATGTTTCGTATCGTCCAGCTGGAAAAGCGCTGTGCATCATGGATACTCTTTGAAAACACAATTCTATACATTGAAAGTAAATTTGAAAATTCTGTACTATGATGTTACTGCTTATTCTTAAAGCTATCAGGAGCGATTTACAAGGTAGCCTAAAAAGTTCTTGCAGTTTTTGACATTCCATTAATCATGCGCTCACTAGAATGAAACTAAATGATGCACGCACGTGTCAAGCGATCGGAAGTTAGTCTGACCATCGACAGACACGTCGCACAAATAAAGCAGTCATGCCCCGTCCAGTGTCTAAGAGAAATGCAGGTATCGAAACAGCTAATTCGCGTGTGTTTGTTATATAACTTTCAAGTGGGCCTGTCAGCTGTCGCATCAAGTCGCTGCATATGTCAAGCATTTGGGAAGATTACCGTGAACGAACGCACCGCCAGGCATTGGTTCCAGAAACACTATTCAGGAGATGTGAGCCTTTCGGATGAACCTCGCAGTGGATGACTACATGTGTTGGATGGCAAACTACTGAAAGCAGCCAGCGTTAGCATAACAGTGGTCTAACGTGTGATGAACTTGCATAACGGTTCTATGTTTCCTCTGAAACAGTAAGACTCCACCTGTATCAGCAAGTAGGTATCGCACACATTGTCGGCAGCCAACAAGGAACAACGAGAGAGAGCTTGTTTCTCCTTGCTCACTCGGCACTTGAATATACCCATCTTTGAACGCTTACTCACTGGTAATGAAAATTGGGTCCTCTATGACAGTTCCCAGCGTACTAGACATTGGTTATCGCCACGTGAACCTGTTTCTCATACTGCTGCACAGTGTGGAAATTGAAGTACTTCGAGGTAAGTGTGTGGAGGGGGGGGGGGGGTTAGTGTGACTTAATGCATTGCAAAAGAAGCTTTAACTCGCAGGAAAATGCTCCTGTACAATATAGAATAGGTTATGATTTCTCAGTTCACAGTATTTTTCTCATAAAAGACTTGAAAAATCAGTTCTTCTAATGTACACAGCGTATAAATGTGTTTGGGTACCCTCTGTGAGAGCGTCTCAATAAAGTATGCTCAAGCTCATAACTGTAATATGCGTAATCACTGAAACACGACGTAAAATGAACGTTACAAATATGCATAACTGCAATTATTATGAATATTTATTCAAAGAATTACCTTCTAGTTTAAAAAGCAGTGTTATACACAAAATATAGAACAGATATTTGTTAAAAATTAAGTACAAAACTGAATACACAACTAAGCAATTACTAACAAGTATACATTTTCCGTAACTCGTAATTTATGACCTTAAAACGGTTTGGGTACAAAACCTCGCGGCCCAAAATCTCGCCTGGCCAAAACCTCGCTGGACAAAATCTCGCCTGCCCAAAACCTCGTCTTCCAAACCTCGCGCCCTAAAATATCGCCATACCCAAAATCTCGCCTGACCAAAACCTCGTTGTAATGATCTCGCGATACAGAATCTCGCCTGGTCTAAATTAAGCGAGACGTTGTGTGGCCTGGGAAGAAATGTCGTCAGGATAAAACCTCTTCACGACGATTTCTTCGATGTAGAATGTTCTATATATTACTATATGTATATATTTAGTAATAACACATAATTACATTAAAATAATGACAAGAAAAATTCTAATGCATGCTTTGGAAATCTATGTATATAAAAATTAAATGACTGTTTGTTTTTTTTACATTATACATCTTGAGCCATCCTACCGATCTCAATCAAATTTTCAACATAGATGAGGTTCGAGCGTAGGATGTCTTTTATAATTTCACTTTGTCGGCACAACAAAAGGGAGGGGGAGTGGGAGATATATATATATATTGGCCCACGAGGTTATGGCGGCGAGGTTTTGGCAACGCGAGATTTTGGGCGGCGTGGTTTTGGTCCGGCGAGATTTTGCCCCTAGAGGTTTTGGCCCGGCGAGATTTTGTCCCGCGAGTTTTTGGGCGGCGATGTTTCGGCCGCGAGATTTTGTCCGTATCCCCCTTAAAACAAATCTGAAATCGGGATTCTTTTCTGTTGTCCTCCGGAACTTTTTCGTGGTAAATCATCCGTAGCGGAATGATGCCTATCCTTCAGCCAAGAAATAACTAACTCGTCTACTTTGAGCTTGTCTAACGGTGGACCATTAACATTGATGAAAGAGCTAGACAATGTTTGAGCACTTAGTCTATTTCTAATATCAGTCAGAAGGTTTGATGTCATTACCATGTTCCTCCCCTCCAGAAATCACAAAGAGAACGAGTTTCCGGGGAAGTGTTTCAGAGGTGCTTGGGAATTTCCCCCTTCCAATTACAACACTGCCTCTGCACTCACGAAATGTTATGTTCTCTGTATGGTGGAATTGTCGGCAAGTGGTGCATTACGAACTACTTTCACCTGGTCAGACCTTTACTGCTGATCTCTACTCCCAGCAGTTCCAAGAGGTGCATCGTGCATTGTGGCAGAATGAGCTGGTATTTGTGAATCTCAAGGGTATGCTGTTCCTGCACAACAATGCCAAGCCACATGTAGCAAATAGGACCCGGGAGACCCTTCAGCTACTTGGCTGAGAGAGACTGTGCCAGGCACCATATTCACCGGAAGTTGCGCCAACAGAGTACCACCTGTTTTATTCTCTTGACAACCACCTTCGTGGAAAATCCTTCGCAAATGACGTAGACCTGTGGAACGCATTCACCATCTCCTTTGGATCTACAACGATATTTTAATACCAGTCCAAATTTTAACACCAGGATATTGTGCAGCTCTAGGAACGTTGACAAAAGGTATTGAATGCTGATGGAAATTACTTCGAAACCTAAAGGTACGTACCGTACACTGTATTGCTCTTTGTTTATCACTGCTCTAGAACGGCAAGAACCTTTTGGTTACTTTGTAAAAGCCATAATTACGACTTATAATAATAATACTAGTAGTAGCTTACATTTACTGACATCTTTTTTATTGTTTATGCAGTAACCTGTGCCCTCCCTGGTAATTCAAAATTAATCATACTCATATCCTTTCCTAGTCCGACAGTATACACTTAAAATCACTATACTGCATGGCAGATGGTCCTCATTTGTGGGTTAATGAACATGTATTCGTTTATCTTTGTTTCACTTAGGCTTGATAATTTTGTCTTCAGGTGTTTGAAAGCTGGCCCATCTCGATGTAATGCCTTGAGATGATTTTCATCAAACCTAGTTTGATATGTAATTGGGGAAGAAAAACATTTTTAGCGTTCACGAGTTGTTGACGTGGTATGTTCTTGATTCTTCGAACATCCACACAGGAAGCAACAAAATTTGGTATACCCTTGTTACATGCCTCTAAGGATTTCAATAACTTTCTTCGCCAATTGAATGTATTGCAATATGTTAGGCATTACCTATTATGTTTGTTTTGTGTGAACAGTATACGCAACTGGAACGGATTGGTAAGCATTGCCAATATGGAGCAGGTCTGTCTTCAGACTTATCTCACACGAATCAATGAACAATTGTCATTCTGTTGGATTGTGTTCATGGTCAAACTCCTGAGATAAACCATTAACATTTAATCTGAGATAAACCGTGTAATTCCTCCAGTCTCTGAAAAATAAGATGAAAAATTACTCTGTCGCATTCGAAACGTGCTGATTTTGACATTTTTCTCCAGTAGATTCCATTCTTGAAGTCGAAAGCCCAAGATTTACGCTTATGTTTTCGATAGATTTAAGTCCCGTACAAGATCATTTAACTCTTCGTGTGTGTTGAGATGTGATGTATATGAGAGGGATGGTGACTGGAAGTTGATGTTCTCGTCGCTTGGACTTCCTCCTCCAACATCAAATGCATAATTTTCGGGAGATTTCGGCATAGGTAGCTCTTCACTATGGTTCACTGGGTGTCTTGCTGATTCCCTATTAGGATATTGGATGTGATGTTTTGATTTGGAAGAAGAGTCTTTTACATCTGTAAAACAAAAGTAACAGGCTCTTACGTGGGCTCTGGCGTCCCTCTGGTACGGCAAATTTTAGCCCTTTCCTTTCCTTACATCAAGTTTCGCAAGTTCCTGGAACAAGAATTGTAAGATATGTGGTGCCCATCGTTTATTTTGATCTCCAACTCGCCATCCAAAATACAGTTTATATGCTTTTTTGACAACAGGGATAAGGTTGTTTTTTGACTATTCAACGTAAGTTCACCATATATATATCAACCTTATCCCTGTATATATATATATATATATATATATATATATATATATATATAAATGAGTCGCGGTTATTCTTAATCTGGCGGGATATTCTGATACACTGAATACAGTCTCCATTTCATACACATCTCACTGACACAACCCAAAACAAACGTTAAAACTTTACAAAAAAAAATCGCAATTTCAAAGCACAAAAGAGATGGTGGCGTCTGTTCGTCGCTCATGCCACCTCGGTGATTATTATGTAACAAATTTATCACTACATTATCCAGCATAAAGTTTCTTTTCATAACAATGTTAAATTGATAGTGATATCAATCATATCAAGCGCTGGAGGAAAACCTTTAAACGAATTCACAATTGTTTCTTACATACGTACTATACGTAGTGTACAGACATAGTGTTTTTCGGGAAAACTATACTTGATACGAAGAAACTAATCGCAGATCTGTGTTTTGCTTGCGAAAATAGATTTAAGATAGATTTAAGCAAAGGACAAATTTCGCATTGTACAGTATTTTTGAACACATGAACCAGTTATAGAGCTCAGAATCCAGACCAAATATCCTCCTCCATCATAAAAAAGTGGAAGTACTCCTTTTCAGGGAATGCAATACTGCACTTGATGATAGTGATCAACATTAATAAAAATCATTTATTTTATTTTTTTCAATTTGAACTTTTGAATATATATATATATATATATATAGTGAGTCAAATTGAGTGTTACAAGCCATTATCCCTCGAACTATGAATCTAATAACAAACATGTTACGAGTCAATGTACAATAAAGACGAGTGTAAAAAATGGTCAAACACAATGTCCCCGCTCCTCATTTGGGAGGGAGGAGGTTAATCTTCAAATGGCAACATAGGTCGAGTGATACTTCGTTTGATAAACCGTGGAAAACCGGGCAAGATTTTTTTCAATAGCACTACCACAAGCTAATATCATGTAAAGTAGTAGAATAAGATTGAGTAATTCTATGGGATATGTGCGATGTTAGAAGTTGCACTTTCAAGAACTGTAAAGCAAATAATTCCAACACTTACCGTGTCACAAATGATGCTCAATATGCCCTCTATTCTGTTCCACACACCTTCGTAAACGGCAGCATAGGGATGTACGTACAGCATGTAGCATCTCTGAGGTGATGGATGCACACACACGTTGAATACGCGCCTTCATATCATCAATGGTTGTCGGTACGTTGGACATTACTCAGTCCTTAACATAACTCAGAGGAAAAAATCAAGTGGAGTTAGGTCAGTAGCTCGTGGAGGCCAGTGAATAGAACTTCCATGCCCAATCCATATATTACCCATACGTTGGTCCAATAAGGCTCTGACCTTGCGTGCATTGTATGCTGGAGCACCATCATGTTGTCTACATACGCATACGTTCGGCGAGAGGAATTGTTTAACAACTCGGGCAATATTACATCACTGATGAATGCGCCATACGTATTAGCAGTAAGATGTTCATTTAAAAAAAATGTGGCCCAATGACATGGTTACCAAGGACGTCATATCACACATTAAGAGAGATGCTTATGAGTATCTTGCCTCTGCCATAGTGGATTTCCCTAGCCCAATATGCATATTATGCCGTTTATATGTCCTGTGTTTGTAAATGTAGCTTCATCACTAAACAAGATGGTGGATATGAAACTGCGCTGTCTGTTTTCCATACCTTCTAACGATAGAGATAATTGCACTCTGTCATGGAAATCATTGACAGCATTCCTGATGTAAGATGATATGATACGGACAAAAACCTGTAGCCCTACTCATGTAAAATACGCAGTACAGATATTTAGCTAAATCTACTGGTCTGAGCCAGGTGTCTCGTACTGACATGAGGATCTACATGTACTGCTGCCAATATTTCTGTTACACAATTTTCATTTGTTGCAGAGCGGTAACGACCCGAACCCCGTCTCCAGACGAGATTACCATGTTGCCGCAAACGTCTTTCCACTCGCAAAAATGCCATATGAGGTGTTTGTTGGCGTTGGGGATAGCGCATTGCCTACATCCGTGCCGCGTTGCGATAGTTTCCTCGACATTCGCCCAACAGCAGCAACATATCTACACAGTGATCAAACACTACCATTGTCCTATTCATACGCTGCTCAAACTAGAGTAAGGCCGCGCTAAGAAGAGCTCTGACAACTCTCACGTGCGATCAAGCGCGGTTGCCACATTTATCTTCTGTAACAATATAAATATAACAAGGGGCACATTTTGTGGAAATGAGTCATATATGTATTACAACAAAAATATTAACATTATGCCTGACGAAAGTATTAGACAAAAGAAACAAACAAATTAGTATTGCGTTAAGATAGTTTACAAAATCGTAAAGAAAACAACCGTTACTTCTAAACACATAGGGCCTTATGCAGAGTCGTTTTGACATATGATTAGCGTCATACTAAATGCCTGACTACTGCATGGAAACATATGTTAGTCGAACTCTTTAGTATGAGATCGGGTTTCTTCGTAGCTAAGCGGTTAGCGTACGCCTTTGGCATGGGAGACCCCGGTTCTATTCCCGGCGGAATCTCATGTGGTTCGGATTCCACGTTAATCAGTAGGCCCACGTCTCATATAGCCTCGCTGTTGAAAGAGACATTAAACTCAATATCAGTTCAACTCTTTAGTATGACACTAAACACGCGTCAGAACGACTCTGCTAAGACCCATAATGTTATTTTATTTTATTTTTTAATGAAAACTACTTACGTTAGAGAATGGCTTTCAATTGTAGATAATTTAATTCCATTTACTGTAGAAATCTTACGCTTTTTTCCTAGGGTGGATAAAATTTCCGTCGGTTCAGCGAGGTCTTTCAGGCACTTCTCTTTTGTGATTCTTTCCACAGTTGTAGGGCTAATGTATAAAGCTGAATCTACTCTTTCAATCACTTTATTCAATGGCAATAAAGGACCGTCGTTACGTTCTTTCTCCAAATATTCCCTAAGATTAAACACAAATTCCCGTTCTCCTTTAGCCTAACTGGCATAACCGTGGGACGTAAAACTCAAACAAATTCCCGTGCCTGACTTGTCAAGGGCACCCCCTTTCCGCACTTCAGGCATTGTGTTCATAAACACAAACACACACACATACACACACTAAATTTATATTTTAGGTCTATGTGAATAATACGAATACAAACTATGTTCCACTGAAGAATGAAAATAACAACACAATATTCACACCAATGCACTGAGATGATAGCACAAAAAATCAAAACAACCTGACAACACAAAAACTTTCACAGTAATGAGTAGGTATAAATGCGACAACACTGTTCGGTTACCATGGAAACAACCTAGTGTTTCCAAATGTATTTTTGTGGGTCTAAACCTATCCTCCCCTTCACATATTGGTGAAAAAATGTCTTGTACGAAAAGACAAACCTAGCTGGATCACGTTCGTTACTTTCCAACCACTCAATTTCTAAATCAGTCCTTATGAAAAGCTCATTATAACAATCTCTGTAATATATAGAGTATGTAGGTACATTTTTTCCTTATGTCAACAAATTTCCTACAAAGATCATTAGAAATTATACTCATTTCAGCCTGACATTCCAAATAATTGTTCATTGCCCTTGAACTTTAGAAGAGCCGTACAGAGCGCTTTCAATTCCACGAAAACCTACTCCCTGCGGCGATAGGGAGGTGGACCGGTTGTTGTTCCATGTAACCCCACTTCTATTTACGTAGCAAATTTGTCAAAAGGACAGAGTTGTGGCAATAACTTTAGGCCTAGTGGAACTACGTTGTGCTAGAATGTTGAGGAGTAAAGTGAAGTACGATTATTTTTTTAAATATCTAGTTTGTAAATATTTCAACTTATAATCTGATTCAATCAGTGATAAAGTAATTCGATTCCTTTATCGTTCTGTCATGTGGTCGCTTTGATTCTTCTTGCTATGACGGTTCGCAACACTGTCGTCAACTTACACGAAGTTAGATCTGTCAGAGCTCAGGCTACGATGGCCCTAGTCTAGTAATGTCGATGCTATGGTGCGTTCATTTTCTTGTACGCAATACTCGTCACCCAAGCTGATATCTCGTCCCTGCTACTGCATTCGATTCGTTCACATGAAATGTCAACACACTCCTACAACCTCTACTTACAACATCCGCACTGCCACTTCCCTTTAAGTCACCAACACTCACTAACAGCCAGCTAATGGAACCGCAAAGATGACTTTACGTTGGCCACCACCACTCAACGAAAACAAATTACATACTAGGCATGTTGCATAAATACACAACACATAGATACATTCAAATGCTCCCAGTGGAACAGTGAAAATCATATCCCCCGCCCCCTGTGCGAGCGGCTTTATTGACACTTGAGTAAACCAGCCAGGATTAAGCAGACAGAGTACTAGCTATGTTGCGAATGTCATTGGTTCCATTCCCAAGGTCAATTACGCTGATGGGGCCGCGGTGGCTCAGTGGTAGAGCGTTCACCTCTGGTGCTAGGGGTCTCGGGTTCAAACCCTGCTCCCGCCAAGTGAACTTTGTGGTGGACAAACACCGTGTGCGTGGGTTTTCTCGGGGTTCTCCCGTTTCCTCCCACTTTCTTCATTCCACCATTTCATTCATTACTCATTATCACCGTCTCCTTTAGCCAAACCGGCATAACCGTGGGACGTAAAACTCAAAATGTCAAAAAAAAAATGTCAATTACGCTGACAAGTTTTCCTTACTCTAACTGGGCGCATGTTGATATATTATCTTCAAATATGGCCTAATAGCTACCTTCCTACCGCTTTCTTATAGGGTGCGTAATGATCTACGTCCCTGTATTAGTATTATTCATAGTCATATTATTGTCGTTAACCTTGTCCTTATTGGTCGATTTTTCCCTTAATTTTTACGTGTTACGCACCTACAGTATGTGTGGGGGAAGCTTGTGTTTGACCCATTTTTTAGGCTTCTCTGTATTGTACATTGACTCTTCACATCTTCCGCATAGTTCGCGGAATATTGGCTTGCAACACTCAATTTCGACACAGCGCTTTGTATCTGAACGTGGAACCATTTTAAAACAGGCTTGCCCAAAATCAAAACAAATATTGTACTAAGCTGTTTGGTTTTCCACGATCTATCAAACAAGGTATCATTCGAGCTATGCTGTCATTTGAAAATTCCACGTACAACCCTTCCCCTAAAATATGGGGCAGGGGGAACCTTGTGTTTGACCCATTTTTTTAGGCCCCTCTGTATTGTACATTGACTCTTAACATTTTTCTTACTTGATGTATTGTTCGCGGGATATTGGCTCGTAACACTCAATTTGACTCACACTTTACGATTTTGTTTCGAGGGGACCTTGCTAACTTTATTCCTGGAAATGTGAAAATTCTGCAAGATATTTCATTTACTTTAATATAGTAAATAAAATTTCGGGGGGGAATTAAGCCCGGAAGTCCCCCGTAAACTCGCCAATGTTGAACAGTTCCAGGAACTTCTCTGAACAACACAATAAAAATACGGGTTTCTTACTTGATCCTGAATTGAAACATCTGTTAAATTCAATATCTGAGACTATTAAGGTAAACCTGTTGCCTATTGACGTAAACTATGACGAATATATTATTAATCGTTGTGTATCAATAGCTCACGTGACAAATAATTCCCTCTGAAAAATAAAAACGTTGCGGCCAATCTGAATGATTTAACTCAGTCATTCGCACCCGCCCGTTGTATGACATATGAGGGAAGTTTTAGAATCTAAGTTAAAAAGAAAAAAAAAAAAAAAAAAGAGGGAAAGAATAATGCAGGGAAGAAAGTATTGTCAGTGTACAGTGTACGTGCAGTTTTGAAGCCATGAGTAGTATGCTCTCAAAACTACTAACCACACTATCGATTTTATTGTTTGCCTATCAGTGTCAGTTTATCTAACAGCACCTTCCCCTTTCACTGAGAAAATAAGCAGCAAATTGTGACGTCACAGAGGATTCAGTTGGAAATCACTGATATAATTCTAGGTACGTATGGTTAAAAATACCTATTAAAAAGTTTGCAGATTCGACTGGAAGTGAAACCTCAATAACTAAACTGCGTTGCAGCCGCTAGAGGGCTATGGGAGCCAGATTAGTGGTGGGCACAAAAACCGGTTTTTCGGTCTTCAGTCTTTAGGAAAACCGAAACCAGTTTTTGGAAATTTTTAAAAAAACCGTTTATCACCAAAACCGGTTTCGGTTTTCTCCAAATCCGGTTCGTTTTTTTCAAAGTTTCGGTTTCGGTGAAAAGCGAACCGGTTTTTGGAGAAAACCGAAACCGGTTTCAGTGAAAAACCGAACCGGTTCTGGAGAATACCGAAATGTTTTTATAAACACCGGTTTGTTGTTTTTATAAAAACCGATTTTGCCCATTCCTAAGCCAGATACAGTATTAGTTTTAGATAATAGTCTGGAAGAGCACAGAGGCTTCAATCATCGTCTATGGCTTTTTAAAGCAGGGTTCGCTATTCATTTATGGATGCTATATAGAATGGATAATGAATAGATGAATTAAATGCCTCATGTTAGTACTCAGTTCAATGAATAATGAATATTAAATCATTTCTACATACTCTGATGGCTTCTTTATTAATGCATAACACAGTTGCACACCGCACTCATTAAAGGATCTTTGATATGTGAGAGTATCCTGGAGTAGTTAATAAAACTTACATCATCGCAATAATTTTTCTGTGTACATTTGTTCTGATTATCTACGTTTTATTAACTATTCCAAGTCAGTGTTACACAAGGCTGGCTAACCTCTTCCGGATTCAGTGCTATTTGTAATTTCAGAAATCACTGATGGTCTACTTATCTGTTTACTAGATTGATCCATCTAGACATTATGACTCACACCTCAACGAACTACATCTCACGATTTGCTAATAGACTAGTAGACCGCGATCGACGTGTTGACCACCCCTGGTCTAACATACAGAATATCCATTAATGAGTCTGGTGTGGAACTAGGTAATACACTGCTGAAGAAGACATCAGAATATATCGAAATGATTTAATAATACGTCATTATTCATAAAACCGGATACTATGGTCAGGAATTTCAATCCACGTAGCTCTCCTCTTGATTACTGCCGCGGTGGCTCAGTGGTAGAGCGTTCACCTCTGGTGCAATGAGGTCCTTGGTTCCATTCCATCTCGCGCTAAGTGATCTTTGTGGTGGACAAACACTGTGTGCGTGAGTTTTCTCTGTGTTCTCCCGTCTCCTCCCACTTTCTTCATTCCACCATCTCATTCATTTCTCATCATCACCGTCTCCTTTAGCCTAGCCGGCCTAACTGTGGGACGTAAAATTTAAAGATTTCATTTCATTTCATTTCCAACTGCCTCTTGATACTAGATAAACACAAAAAATTTATATGATTTCACCGAGAAATTAAATCGGATACATGTATACCAAAGGAACACGCGCTAAACACTGACATACACGCAAGCCTATTTGTTTAACTAAGAAGATTTACAAATAGGTCATTCTTAACCATAAAATAAGATGTATGGTATTTTATTAGCTAAACTTAATTTTATTAACTAAAGATCTTTAAACATAGTTTATGTACTTACATCTCCTGGGATATGAACATAACGAATATTTCTTGACAAGACAAAAAACGTCTCAAACTCGTACTGTTGACCTCTTTGATCTTCAAACAGAGCATCACCTAGTGTAATGTTCATATACCTATGGAAACAATAAAGTATAATCCACACTCAGATTCAGAAATTCTTTTACATAGTCGTGAAAAAAAAAAATGTATTTCTATACTTATATTCGTAACAATTAAGCCTTCTAAAAGTGAATCTGCATCCACGAATGCACTTCCTCCCATATGGAACAATTTTGAAAGGTACTAAGAGTATCGTGACGAAACAAGTAAATATGTAATTAATTTATGTATAATCTCATATTCTATATATAAACTCTGTATTTTTTTCTCTCATATCATTTATTCAGTAAAACGCCACTTGCAATTAGTCCCTCATCTTCTCATGTTATTATTGCACTATTACATTCATTTCGGGTTACTCATTTAACATATCAAACACTCTAAAATGTATTGACCCTTTTGCGCACAACATGGCATTAGTATCCTGAAACTCAAGGTACAAGAGTGGCAGCAGGCCAGGCATAACCCCATTTGAGAGTTGAAGCTGTACATAAACTGTTGGAATTCTTGTAATCCGATGTAGTGTATTGTGCTGTGAAGGTGAGTGAACTTTCCACGAAGCTGTGCTACAGTTTACAATTTTATTTCGATGAAGACACAAATGCTGCGCAGGCCCGTGAAGATATTTGTGATATTCGTGAGCAAGATGCGTTATCTAAAGCAACAGCGAAAAAATCATTCAGCGCTTTCATACTGGAAATTCCGATGTCCAAGATGATCCTCGCGGTGGTAGATTAATCACAAAATTGTGGATTATATTCTGGCACAAATCCTTCTGAAACCGTCGATCACGAGTGACGAAAGTGTATAATCTATGACAGCAATGTGCGAAAAAGATCGTGGTCGAAGTCAAGAGAAGCTTCACAGTCTTTGGGAAATCCCACACTAACGCCAAGAAATGTTATGCTGCATTTCGTGGGATTGAAAGGGCATCGTTCATCACAAGCTACTACCATCGGGCAGAAAGTGGATTGGAACCTGTACTATCGATAACTAGTGTGAATGAATTTAGCAATTCAAGAGAAAATAGTTGGAACGGGTCAACAGAAAGGGTGTCGTATATCACACTGACAACGCAAGATCACACACATCTTTAACGACAGTTCAGAAATTGAGATAACTTGGGTGGGAGGTTTTAATACATCGGGATCGGCCTCTGAAGAACTCATTGAATGGTATTAAGTTATTTTCAAAAGAAACATGCAAAAAGCACGTGTCATAATATTTTCACCAGAAACAACTGAAGTTCTATGAACAGGTTAGGCATGACGTATTCCCAGTTCTTCTTGATGTACATTTGTTTCCGGGGGGTTCAAGGACGTGAGATGCATATGGAACTTAAAATGGTTATGATTTGTACTCACTTATAAACATTACAATCAAGGAGGGAATTGTAATTTTTGTTAAAGCTTCTGAAAGAGGAAATTTTAAAGAGCAACGATAAGTAAGGGAGGGAAAAAACATACTTACATGAACATACACCGCCTATGCTTCCCTTACCTGCCAGATGCATTTTTGCAACCGAAAATGAGATACATCCTTGCAACGTTGAAAGAAAGTGACAAAATCATTTGAGTCATCAAAGTGACAAGATAACGGTATTATAGGAAATACAGCACAAGGCCATCGAACTAAATGGTGAGTATGTAGTTTCAGAATGCAGGGTTGGCAAAAACCATGGTTTTTATTGAAAAAAACCAAAAAACCAGGATTTTTTGGTTTAAACCCGATTTTTTTGGTTTAAATAATTTACTCTATGGAGAGAAATTAGTTTGTTTCGCCTTGATGTTGTTATGCAACAACAAGGGTATGCTGGAAGGGGTCACATAAGCTTAAAGCGGAATCCAAACCGCTTCTCGACATACATTCAAGAGAAATTGTCCATCTGGACACGAAACCGGGATTAATTGGTCACAAATGCGATTGCCGACTCACTCACGAAGGACTCTTGATAAAAATACCTAGTACTGATCTTTACATAGGCGTACTAGTTATTATAATTGTCAAGAGTCATTTCAAAAGGACAAAAAGATAAACAGTCACACAAGTAGAATTATATATAAATCGGGAAACTCCCGCCTTAGCCATTGGGAAAATCCTGTTATTACTTTAAATGTATTTGTATGTAAAATTTTAAGGTCAATATATCATAATCACTATGCTAAAACTGAGATATTAAATTACAAATTTGGTATGTAGATATCATTCAATAAAATTAAAACTAAGTCAAATCCAAGTTGATGTTGGAAGCTACGTAGGCAGTTGATAAATTTTGCCAATTTCTATCAATAAGAAGCAAGCTTGGCTTCTTTATAAAATAACAGGCATTCATTTAAGTAGAAATATATAATTTGGTTTCATTTCGTATGTTTAGGCTTAACATACTTATGAAATACCAAGATTATTACGGAGAAGACTTTCGCTTAAAGGGACACCTCGAATCGCTACTTGGTTTACACTTGAAAGATGGGTTGTGGTTCGACCGAGAATTGAACACGGGACCCCTTGATTAAAAGGTGAAAAGTAGATAAACGTAATGCGGATAGTTTGATTTGTGGAAACGTCACCATTAAGTTCACATGATTTAAAGCATTTTTTTTAAACCAGTTATTTAAAAAAAAAAAAAAAAAAACTGTCAGAATGTATCAAATAACAATAAATATCTTCTCAATCTTTACCTCCAAAGGTTCAATACTTTGTAGACAACCTGATACAGTGAAACCTGTCTACGTTGGCCACCATCGGTTCCATTGAAAAGTGGCCAACTTACAGAATATAAGTGTGATTGGTGTATTTTTAGAATAGGATTTCTAGTATTACTTGATTGTAAAATGGGGGGCGCGGTGGCTCAGTGGTAGAGCGTTCACCTCTGGTGCTTGGGGTCCCGGGTTCAATCCCAGCTCCCGCCAAGTGAACTTTGTGGTGGACAAACACCGTGCTCGTGGGTTTTCTCGGGGTTCTCCCGTTTCCTCCCACTTTCTTCATTCCACCATTTTCATTCATCTCTCATTATCACCGTCTCCTTTAGCCTCACCGGCATAACCGTGGGACGTAAAACTTAAAGATTTCATTTCATTTCATTTGATTGTAAAATTTTAATAAGCAATACCACGACAGTTACTTTTAAATAATGTATATAGAGTAATCATAACAATACACAGTACTAGAAAAAATACTACAGTACATTTAATATATGTACATTTTTCTTCCTGAAAACTAGTCTGGTACACTGAATGATTCGGATGGAAAACAGAATCGAAACAGCCATAAAATCGAAACATATGTACGCAGTTTATTGAAATTGGTATTGTAGCGCACTAAGTTATTCAGATTGAATACAAGAAAAGCAAAATTATAAAGTCAGTAATTTATATGCAGTTTATATGATTTTTTTCGACAGTGACATATATTTTCTGTAGACACCTTTCGAAAAGTAGCAAATCAGTTATTAGTAACAAATTTATTCATGCTGGTTCATTCTAGACGTATGTCTTTTATTCTTTTTTGCACATTATACACATTCTAATTTTGTAGAAACTACCTCTTGTCAATGAGCTACAAGTGTTTCCCTTTGAGCGAAAGATGTTTTGAGAAAAATCTTAAGGGCATTCATACCTCAAAACTTCCGCTATCTTTCGACAAGCAGTCAGGTGCCAATAAATGACAATTGAGATGGTTACCTTTAGCCTTGAGAATTTTCCGGAATTACTAAAGCTCCCCACTGATGAAAGGAGACGATATGGCTAATGGTTTTACCAAAACAGACAAAGTAAACAGATACGTACAACCATTTCCTGAATTCCTGTACGTGATTTTTCTTATTCGCGCTGTAGCTTTTATGGCACATGTATGGAAACTGCAGTTATACACAAATAGTTAAAGAAATATCTTTGAGTTTTACGTCCCACGGTTACGCCGGTTAGGCTAAAGGAGACGGTGATGATGAGTAATGAATGAAATGGTGGAATGAAGAAAGTGGGAGGGAACGGGAGAACCTCGAGAAAACCCACGCACACGGTATTTGTCTACCACAAAGTTCACTTGGCGGGGGCTGGGATCGAACCTGGGACCCCAAGCACCAGAGGTGAACGCTCTACCACTGAGCCACCGCGGCCCCACAAATAGTTAAAGATTTTTAATTCTTCATCAAATATTTCTACTGACCCCTTTGAACTTCATCTATGCTAAGTTGGGCATTATCATGTCGCCTGGGACAAGTACCGGAGAGTATGTTGAGAAATGTCGAAAATACGTTAACATTACAATAGAAACAAAGGTGAACTGGTTATTTTCCATGAAATTCGTGCTAAGCAGAGAAGCGTAATGTAGTATTTTAAAGTGTTAGAAGCTGCGTGTTCGTACAATTTTTAGTGGAGGCATGCTGAATTCAGACACTATGGTGTAATAAGAAAACTCAAAGATGGTAGTTGCATATGATGGACGTGACACGTCTATTGTGACTTTCGTGCAGTTTTACTACACGTATCCATAGTATAAGTAGTAATTCAAGTAGGGGTAGCAGTAGAAGTGGAAACGGGTTAGAAGCCCCGCAAGGGTTCGTTGGGTTCTGTTTTCGACATAAAATGGGCAAATTAAAGACTTCCTTAAATTTTTTAGGGCCTTGTACAATCTGTGGATCCGTATAAATAAACTGCACCATGACTTTTATATGTTAGTGATAAAAAAAAAAAAAAAAGTTATGCGGAGCGCCACGGTTTACTGAAGTTGAGCAGAAAGTGTGGCAAATGTAAGAAGGCATTGAAAATAAAGAAATGTGGGAAGTAACGTTTGAAAATTTAAACATCGCGTTGATAGTGTAAAATGTCATTGGCAAAAGTCGACAGTGAAAGGCACTCTTTTCAAGAACACAAAGTTGTCGATACAGAAGGTATCTAACCTAATGTTTTTAGCGACATCCTCGTTTACGCACATATGAACCCTTGCCAACATGTCTGCTCCCTAAGGACCTACCCTCCCGCTACGGTCGCCCCATTCCCCTGTTGAGTTCCTGCCGACTCTGTTTGATAGCATTCGTCTTCTTTATTGGGGATGGCATTTAGTATCTCCCCCAACTCGTTTTATGGCTACAGAACCGATTACCTTGTTTTGGTCTAGAGTGTGATAAAGGTTTTCTTTATATATATATATATATATATATATATAAAAAAAAAAAAGCCTCACGGGGATTCTAACGGCCTTCGCTCGCTGAGCTACATTTTGTCAACTAAGTAACACTGAAGATCTTATATGTGCAAGATTGGAGGACAATAAATATTAGCCTTTTATTGGTCACCTAGCATTGGTTGGAGGTTAAGTTCCAAAGTTGGGCGTCCGTTTCCTGCAAAATTTTTAAAATTTACAGGAAAGATATGGATAAAGTTGATTGTTTGTGTGCTTGATAATATATAAGGATCTCGAAAAATCTATTTGTTTGTTATATAAAAGCGGTTATAGACATGGGACTATACGCCGAGCGGAGGGAACTACTTGGCGCAAGGTAACCAAATAGTTGCATTGTGGGAAAGTAACGAGCATTTATGTTATCAACATGGCGAATGTACAAGGGCAATGACCTAACAGTTTTAACATTTGTGAAGCAATACGTTGATAACTAGCAAAATCTTTTAAAAGTTTGTAAAGAGCACGGATTAATGAATCTAATAACAAATTGCAGAAAATGTGGAAAGGAGATAAGAGCGAAAAAACGTGGCGAAAGCGGACGCCCAACTTCGGAATAAATGCCTTGGTTGGTTAGCGTTCTTTACACTGCAGTTTTACTTAACATTTCCGGAAGCAGTATTACATGCAAGTCCTCTTAAACTGAATGTGCATTGAAGAATTGTTAAACATTTCGGGGAAGGTTCTTCGAATTAAACGCTAAAGGCAAGGTTTTAGAACACAGGTTCCCCCTATATATGTTAGTAGCTAAATTAGCTTCTTTCTGAACGGAAGTTTAATATGTAATTCACATAGTATTGCTAAGCGAGCGTTAGTGAGTGAAGGCGGGTTAGAGACCCGCAAGGCACGTTGTTTTCTGTCTTTCGTTCTTCGGAACTTTAACTGTAACTGCGGGAACCGGTTCCGATGAAACGCTTATTGTCACTACCTTGCCTAAAGTAAAGACTTGCCGAAATTAGTTATTATTTCGAGTGATGTCCTGAACTTCAAATGCACAGGAAAAGCAACAAAAGTGAAGTTCATTTTTTTTTTTTTAATATTTTTATTATTATTATTTGATGACAAATTGTAAATCTACCCAGTAGTATCCACATTCTTTCTTAATCTTCTAATTTATGGTGTGAATTTTTTTAACATGAAATAGCAAAGAAACAAGAAATTATTTAGATTTATACTAACCCATCTACTTGATCGATTCTGCCTGTAACACATGAATCATTTCTAATATCTATAGTTGTCACTTTTCCTAGTAATGCGTGTACCAAGCACACAAGATTATTTTTCATTAGAAACTTTTCTTTGTCTGACGACATTGCAAACAAACTTTTCTTCTAGTAAATACACGAATTTTTGATTACTGTAAAGTCAATAAATAGGTTTCGAAGTTCGCACTCTCACTGTCGACTGCTTAAATTTCGTCCAGTGTTGCTAAGAAATAAAGATTTGTTCCCACCAGATTGAAGATACGAATTAATCATTTCCGCCTCGACGTATGATTAGCATCATGCTAAAACACTAACAACGGCAGGAGACTTATGTTAGTCGAACTCTTTAGTATGGCACTAATCGCGCTTCGAAACGACCCTGCATAAGGCACTTTACCTCTAAAAAAAATTTTAAGGCATTAAAAATCACACCAACTAAAAATAATAATAATGAACAAAATAGTCCTGGTCAGGTTCAGACATACATTTTGGAAAATATAGAGGTAAAATTCAACACTCTGCATGGATAGAATGAAATGTTTATAAGGAATATATATACATAATTGAGTTCCCCTTTCCCCGCATTCATTATAAGCTCTTCAAGTTATTTAGTTCTCCAATACGAGACTGTCATCTAAAGGGACCCATAGACGATCCACAGTTTGTGCAAACACTCGGCCATACACGTTCAACTGTTTGCACGAACTTCAGTTCCATTTTTAATTTGATCGCGTAAACATGTCCACTGAAGAAGCTTGTTTAGCGATAGTAATTGCTTTTGCTTTGGAAGGGGAAAGATCCGTGAAACCAAAAAGGACAAGGAGGGTGTGGATGAAAGAGTGGTTCAAGAAACGGTCTAGTTTAGTCACCAAAATTTAGTAGCGATCTTGAGATAAGTTCGACTATGGACTTATGGCCCACGTAGCTTAGTCACTAACGCTCTCGCCTTCGGTGCGAGCTTTCACGGGTTCGATTCCCGGTGGGAGCACACGTGCGAAAAAGTGTCAAACGCTCTCTCAGGCCAACCACCCTGAATGAGGTTTTCTTGGGGTTTCCTCATTCACACCAGGCAAATGCCGGGATCGTACCTAACTTACAGGTCCCAGGCCGCTTCCTTCCTTCCTTAATTCTTTCTTGCTTCCCTTTCACCGGATTGTGTGCTCGCCGAGGGACGTCATTCCTCAAAACGTGAAGGGCTAAATGGTCTTAGATGCCGAAAGCCCAGAAATCTAAATCTTAAATCTTAAATCGACTGTTGACATATTTACGAATGGATTGAACTATATTTGATGAAATGTTGGAAACGTTACATCTCTTATAGGAAAACAGGATACAAATATGAGAGATGCGATATCTCCCGAGCAGAGGTTGTTTGCCACTTTGCCGTTATCTTTGTGTGGAAACACGTACGAGGACATAAATTTGAAACAGTCGTTGCACCCCAGACGCTTGGACAAATTATTATAGAAACATGTGAGGCCCCATTTTTCAGATTCCTGTTTTTAGAATCTTCACTCTTTACCTTCCACAGTTCAGGTAATTCTCGATTAAGTTCAGTAAATTCTCGCCAGAATTATGGAATCCTATTCATTGACGCCACAGCTCCTACTTGGAAATAAAACTCGTGTTTGCACAAACATGCCCATACACGGTCCACGTTATTGCGCAAACATCATGTTTGTGTAACAATTTTCGAACGAATTCGATGTGGAAAATGTTTGCACAAACGTTTGCGCAAACAGTTCATACAGCACCATACACGATCAATCTGTTTGCACAAACAGCCTTGATTGCACAAACCGTGGACCGTGTATGGGTCCAATAACAGTTCAGTGAAAATATATTACATCATAAATTTCCTTAAAATTGTATATCTAATGGCTTGAGATATCAAATTCTGCAAACGGAATTACTAACCACGTACATAATTCGATGTGAATTTTCCGAAATAAAGTTCCTTCAGGAAAGTCAAATTTCCAGAAACAGATATAAATGTACTGTAAAGTGAGCAGTTATTATTATCATCTTCACGTTATACATATTGTATATAAACTCTTCAATGTGATGAAACTAATCTATCACTCGTTTCAGTGACTGTTGTGACACTAAAACGACATACAAGGACAGATTCTATCTGTACTCTTATTAACCTATTTCAACCGGGTTATAGATGTACTACTTCAAGTTTGAGTATTGAATTCGCTTAGTTTGGACGTCTACCGAAGTTTCACACTATGAAACGAAACTAACTTTTTAAATATACAGGGTGAACCGGAAGTGGGCGTAACCCCTTTAGTTTCAATAGTATAGTGTTAGTTATGGTGGAATGTCTGTACACAGTTACCTTGAAGTCTTAAGAGTCTTAAGAGTCATAAACATCGGTATGATTACCATCCATGTCGTAACACAGCTGAATTCTGCGCCAAGTTCTCGCAGATGTTTGGCGGAGATACTACGGAGTCACGAGGGTGAAGGCGTGTTCCACAGCTGCTCGTATTCCTGCGTTGTATGATATCGAGTGTTTCTTATTTGTTGCTTTATGAAACCCCAGAGAGCATTGTCTGGTTTCATTAGATCAGGACTTCTTGGAGGCGAGGCAAATGGAGCTGGTAAAGATGCACAATGTTCCAATCAAGGAAGTTATAAAATAGAGGATCTGCCCATACAACAAAATCGTGAAGCCATACGTCACAGTTTCGCCACACCTACTCTGCCTACTACGCGCCACTAAGATCGCAATGTTTCAAGCCAACAATCATGGCGGAAACGTGAGTAGCCAATCAGACGTGCCGGATCACACGATGTTCGATTGTTTTTCGACTTCATTGAGTTCATATGTTGAAGATACGTATGAGCAGATCCTCTATTTTATAACATCCTTGGTAGGTTCCAATCAAGTGGTCAGGAAACTGCAAACAGCTGTTACCAAGCAGAAAATAATGAACATGGATAGCAATGATGCCAGACAATGCCAAGCAATGTTGCCAAACAAATGTGGTTAAACTTAAAACCGTAAAAAAAAAACACCAATTAGGGGTACGCCCATTTCCAGACCACCCTGAACTTTTATGTCAGAGTCAGTGGCGTAGCAGCTGCCCCCGCAATCCCGCAGTGCGGGGGGCCCCGAGGTATAGGGGGGCCCCGAAGTCTTGCGATGAATAAAGATTTAAAGAAGTAGAACTTCAACCTTACTTCTGTCGGCTTTACAACTAGGGCCCCTTCTCTATACTTTGCGGGGGGGCCCGCAAAAGTGTGCTACGCCACTGGTCAGAGTTCTGCTATATCTTCAAAAATTGATAAAAACAAATGATGACCAGTGTAACGACGATTGTTCAGATGTTCCCATTATTAAAGCACTGAATCTTAATAATTTTAAGTACTTATTTCAAGTCTTGTAGGAAAATATAATAACTTTGTATAACTTGATTTTGTAAGTTTATATTTTTTTTCTTATTTTTTGCAGGATAAAAACTATTATGCAATTGAGTACATACAACAATAATACAATTCCTGTTCCAAATATTATGAAACGTAATTGTTAGAATGAAAATCATGTTAATTTTAAACAATACTACCAGGATATGGTGAATGAAATTCACGGAAAAGAAATGCGTTATGATAACAATTTTTCTGCTAACTTGTATTCTCTCAAATTTTCTTTAAGTGATCGAATTACAATTGACGTAATAACGAAAAGAGAAACATATATGTTATCAACAAAGTTTTAGTTGTTGAAATAAATTGTTACTAATTACTGACCTTTGGTGTTGATGCAATATTTTCAACAGAAGTTCGAAACTATAACTTCAAGCAATGCCTAAATTTATTCCGGATAATTTCTTAATTGTCTGTGCTTAAGCTAATGATTTGCAACTTAAAGGAGCCAGATAAGCTGAAAATGAACAGCACCAATGGAACTGAAGATAATGTACTCTGTACTGGCAGTTTTGTTAAATTTTTAGATGCATATGATAATATTAGTTTTCCAATAGAGTTAGTTATTTTGATACTAGGTACTATTGGAAATATCCTAAACATCATAGTTCTAGCTCATCTGAAAGGTTCATTTAAGATTTTCTTGATAGCCTTATCTGTAGCTGATTTACTATTTTTGTTTAATGAAATACCACTGCTTGTACATTGCAAAACTCATACAAATGAAAAGAGTGATGAAAACAATGGATGGATATACTACGACTTGATTGGAGGACATTTTTTTTTAATTGGTTCTTTCACACCATCTCGACATAGATGACTGTTTTGATTGGCACGTGGCGAGTCATACTACTGTACTATCCACTTAGAAATAAGGTACTGAACGTCACCAGAAACCATTATGTAGCAATAATTGGAATTTGTATCATTTCAGTATTAATGACTGTACCACTTCTTTTGCTTGTCATAGATGAACACAATAGAAAACATTTTCATGCTTGCCTTCACAATCATTACGCTGAGGGACTGGTTCAACAAAGTTATTACGAAACTTTGAAGAAACTGTTTAATATGTTTCTGTCCCCAGTTCTTGACAATTTTATGTGTATTGCTTATTGTTGCTGTTAAAGAACATGAAGCAAAGAGCTAGATGAGGCTAGCTGATTCGAATGCATCTATAGAAGAGAAATCAAACCAAGTATCCATTACACTCTTATTTATTGTGATTGTTTATTGTGTAACACACCAATTTCCATTATTTATCTTATGTTTCATGTTAACTCTTTTCCTAATAATGATTGCTATCGAAAAGCATTGAGAGTAATTGGTCTGCTGGTATTCACCAACAGTACGGTTAATTTTGTTCTTTATTGTATAACCAGTGCAGAATACAGAAAAAACATTCAAGGAAATATTCACATACAATACGTTAAGAAGAGTGATAATTACTTATCTACCAAGGTGGATTGTTTATTCAATCACACATCAGACGTGAGTAGAACTTTTTAATAAAATATTTTTATTCTGGAAACATAATTTGTTGAAAAATGTTTGGCGTAGTAGACTACGGAAAGATAAACATACTTACAAGGGAAGTATGAATGAGATCATATCGAAACCTACCGCAAAATTTCACTCAGAGGAAGTCCCACAGAAAGACCACACCCAAAAAAGGCAGCTGCGTTTTCGAAGTGAAATTAATCAAAATGTCGGATTGAAATGTCGCGTATCCATGTCGACAATCGCACAATACGTTCAGTACCACCCCTTGTAAACGGCCTGTTAATAATAAAAAGTCAATAACAGCAATGTGGGTACATACTATACCTAAGGGGAAGTCGTACGGTAAGATGAAATGTTGTCACGAGACGAGACGAGACTTCAGGCTGTCTCGTCTCGTCTCTTGCAAAGCATGTCTCGTCTCGAAAAATGTGCTCGTCCCGTCTCGTGTCTCGTCAGCGAGAGGTTCTGTCCCGTCTCGTCTCGTCTCGTTTTGTCTTGTCTTGTCTCCTAAAAAATATAGCAGCATACCATGGGAACGAAAGTAAAATGTAGCAGGCTGCACCATGCTAATCAAGATACAACTAAGTTACAAGTATTACCCAGAACACACAAGATAAGAAATGTCACGGTAGCTACACCGTGAAGTCTTCACCTCTGGTGTATGTGGTAGTCGGTTCGATCTCGGTTAGTACCATGTGAGCTTTGTGGTGGACAAACAATGAATGTGTGTGGGAACCGCGGTGGCTGAGTGGTAGAGCGTTCACCTCTGGTGCTTGGGATCTCGGGTTCGATCCCAGTCTCGCCAAGTGAACTTTGTGGTGGACAAACATCGTGTGCGTGGGTTTTCTAGGGGTTTTCCCGTTTCCTCCCACTTTCTTCATTCCACCATTTCATTCATTACTCATCATCACTGTCTCCTTTAGCCTAACCGGCATAACCGCGGGACGTAAAACTCAATGATTTCATTTCATTTCATTTCATTTTTCGAATGTGTGTGTTTTCTCGAAGCTGTCTAGTATCCTACAACTTTCTTCATTCCACTAATTTCCCCATCATCATCCATTCGGCCAAAGTTCCCTAAAGGTCTTAAAAATAAATTCAAATAAGCTCACAAGGCAAGGACAAATAGTTTACAAGATAACATATCTCTGCTGTTAGTTGTCTGAGGCTTCTAGACCCTGGCTCCTTCTTCTTCTTTTTTTTTACATTCTGAAACATTGAAATTAGTTTCACCAGTTTCAATACACCAATATACAGTAAATTGCTCATAGGTACGTCGAAGATGAAAACACTAATGTCAAATAATGTTTAGACGACAAGCAAAGTTCGATGTAAAGGTGTCACCATCCCCGACACTACCGTATACTATCAGCCCACTTGCTTTATAGTGTCTGTATATATATATATATATATATAGGAGAGAGAGAAAAAGAGAGAGAGAAAGAGATGGAAAGATATATAGATAAATAGAGAGATAGATATGTGGGTACACTTTGATTTCATATATTCCAGCCTTTAGGTTTCACAGTGTTAACGCATACCAATCAAAAAACTACTTTCCATTTTAGCATGTTTAGATTTGTTGCAATTATTTTTTTTTTAAAAAAAGCTCAGAACCCAATAATTTTATTCAGTAATGGAAAGTATTTGATTGAAATTTTATGTTACTGCACAGTAAGCTTTACTTAAAGTGCCATAGTAATGGGAGCTGTACGACACATCGGACGAAAGGGTGCTTGGGGCCAGTCTACACCTCCATGGTACGAATCTGTTCCCATACCCGCGGGCTGTGTGCCCCTATATGGTGGTTGCCCCGTTTGTGTAACAAATTCATGACAGTACACCCAGATTAGCTAGTGGTATAAAAAAAAAGTTGATTTTTTGGTTGCTATTTCGGATTAAATTTTCTTATATTGTCGTGATCTATTCGCAATCACACAAAGTACATCTTCATATCAAGCCGAGCGGTCTGCGGTTATGGACCATCGGCTTGAAGGCCCCGAGTTGAGTCCCGGAAGGGTATGGGTCATGTGTATGGATTTTAACAGCATTTGTTTTTTCGTATTGTGTCAGGGGGGGTCGTACGGGATAAAAGGATTTAAGTCTGAAAAAATTGGAGAGAATATCCTCCCCAGGATACTTTCATGGGAGAAAGGAATTACTAAAAGTATATGATATACATTTTATAGCAGGTTTAAAAATATGGTTTGGGTATCCTATTTCTTTTCTGTCAATTATGTTCTTCAATGTTCGAATTTTGATCATTCTCATGATATTTTCTGCTTTCAACGGAATATTATACCAAATGTTCTTTACATTTATCAAGTTCGAAAGGTTTTATGCGCCTGTAACAAACCATTTTTAAAGATAATTCAGGTCCTAATGAATATTATTCACTAGGAAAGGGAAGTATTCCCCTCTTCTCAACATGGAAGCAGAGAGCAATTTCGCACTCTGGTCAGATCAAACATTTCCGCGTAACAAAAGGAAGACCCCCCTGTAAAACCTCTTCACCTCCAGTGGTATTGTTAGTACCATAAATTTGCTGAAAGCAAACAATTTGAAGGGTTCGTCGACAATATCTTTGCTTTCTTTGTCCTTCGCCCGGCTTCCAAACAGAGGTAAATTTTACAACATGACTGCTGTATAATAAGCGAGCGATTGGTAAAATGGTAAAAGTGTGTTTTTATGTGTATGTGTGTGTGTGTGTGAGAGAGAGAGAGAGAGAAGACAAATTTTAGTTGCAAAATTACATACTTCAATTGCCGTTTTCGGTTCATATAGCAAAAAGAATACCGCCACCAGAGAATAAAGACAAATGTACACTCGCCGCGACCTTATCCTGATAGCCTTGATACGCAACTTCAATTCGGGCGACTCCGCGCATGTTACATAGTTCTTCAAGTTACACACGTAAAACATTACTTAGGAGATGAATTCAAAGAGCTAATTGAGTTCAAGTATATAAAAATATTAATACAGACACAATATTTAAAATAAAAGGTATTAGATTTATTAGTAACGGGTTATGAAAATGACGTCACGACTCAGAATCGGAAAGAGAGAAGCAAATAAAGAAGTGAAAAGCCGGCAGCTAAGATGCGAGTCTCTTGCAAGTGTTGCAAGATTATAAATTTGAAAAATCTTATATCAAAAACAGAAGACCAGTAAAATTAGTTAATTGATCAATGTTAGAAATCGTCCACAATGGATAGGAAATGGCTTAATATTTTTATATGATATATAAATTAAATAGAGTTGCTACCCCGTAAGAAACTTCTATGCCTGCTGATAAATGAAACAAAAGAAAGAACGGGACTCACATGTAACTTCTGCAATTTTTGTGCAGAGAGTAACACTGCTCTGCCAAATATTGTCTTCGCACGTGCGTTAGTGTGGGTACGTGGGTGTAGTGAAACTGAAACCATGGAGAGTGTTAAGCGCGAAATTAAAATCATGAATGAATGCGAATTATCTTCTCAGTATTATCGCAAACACGAGGAAGGGAAACCTCTTTAAAGTCAAGCAAAGTAAATTGTCAACAATGTGTACTCTCGACTAAGAGAAAAATATGCAGACAAAACTGTTGAAGAAATTGTTTATATGATTGTTGCCGGTTCGCAGCTGGTTTACTCATTGCTAACGTAGAGTTGCTGTGCTTTAACCCTTAAGTACTATGGACGAAAATTATCACGTAACTACTATGGAACGGTCTGTCAGACCGCATTGTTGTTTCACATTTCCTGAGTAGTGGTTTCATTGCATATTTTTAAAAATGATATCCTACATATCTTAGTTGCTTATAGAAAAGTAAAACATAGTAATTTCACGATGTAAAAAAAGCTTTATATTTTTAAAACAATGAGAAAGAGAACATACTCAAAATTTGCAACAATGCTTTCATTGTTATTCTAAAATTGTAATTCTTGAAATATTCAATTTTTTCTCCGTTTCTGTGTAGTCAAAATAACACTAATTTAAAACACACTGTTCTTATAGATGCACTGAGAATAAAAAATACAGTAAAAACGGAGAAAAAACATGGAATTTTAGCTTTTTTAAACTTACAGGAAGGTACTTTATAGTTGTACTCTTACATTTTTTGTAGTGTAAAGGTAATGAATAAAACTTATTTTTAGTTCTTATATGATGGAGAAAGTAAAGAAAATACGTTTTGACGGTAAAGAAAGTACCGCACTAACTTTTCTGACAGCATACACTTTCTTCAGGTAGGCACTTATATCTTCTTTTTCTGTACTGCAAGGAAATCGGTACCCCACACCGCTGACACGAATGAGTATCTTTGCTTTGCGCTTACAACTCAATTGACAGAAGACTATGTTTTCCTTTTGAACTCCTTATGCGCGATGGTGGGAAACTCACTTTCAAGCTGTTGATTGAAAAACTCAGCTCTCGTGGCAGATGTCCGATGAAAAATCTACGTTCTAGGTGAGGCCTAACAAGTCCTTTTGCCAACGTTTTCATGAAATCACGTCTTGTCATCACTGTGGACTTAGCGTAGACTTGATGCAAGACATGCGCATTGACACCACACGCAACATCCACCAGCATAAAGAAAATTATCAATGGCTATCGTCTTGTTCGATGAATTGATGTGTAATCTGTACATTTTTTGTTTAGAGTATCCACTCCGACTTTACTCATGTTATAAAATGTGATTATTTCAGGTTTTCCAGTCTCTGGGTCATTATTTGGTGTGTGGTGCAAGACGTGCCACACGGTAAGACACAAAACTGCTAATAATCAGTAGATAACGAAAGACAACTGATCAGCAAAATACTCACGTAACTACTATAGTACGTCTCTGAGACCGCTCGACCCCTCCAGCGCCGCGCACAGAGGATCAATTATAACACGAACTTCGCAACATGTAACCATTTGCTAGACAGGAAGGTAGACGAAAAGATCCACTTGTAGTAGTGAGACTGTGGAAAATATAATGATACGAAAAGTCGCAGCGGTCTGAGTGACGGTCCATAGTACTTACGGTTTAAGGGAAAAAAAAACGCATTTTTAATTTATTATGTGGGCGGGTGGCTGCTTGTGTGTTTCTGTTTATGATTGATCTTTTCCAGATAGATATATGAGAGTAACTTCATTTCTTATCCTTTCTTACCTTAATCAATTGAAATGAATAATCAAAATAGTTTTCATGCTCTCGAGTTTTAATTGTGATGATTGCAAATACATCACGTGCGAATTTCCAATATATTTATTACTATTGTCGTGTCTTCATGAATTATTATAAACAAATAAACCAAGAAACATTTTTCGTAGCGGCAGGAAAAGAACGAGAAATCACCGCTCCGCGCATATCAGCTGAGACCCAGAGCAGCGCCAGTTGAAACCGTGGCGAATGAAAACCCAACCAAAACACACACACACACACACATACAAAGGCTTCCCTGCGAAAAGGTTCGCGCGCCAACATGTACTAATGCGCTTGTGATTCGGCTCTCAAGTTAACATTGCGTTTAGTATAGTCTGTTCTGTTCTCTTCCAGAACTTTCAACTACAGCCTGTAATGAGTGTAGACCTTACCCAGTTTTCAAATTGAATAGATGGTGGTGGTAGTTCGGTTTCTTGACCTTGTAAAAATCTTCCCTGTCTTTGATTTTGTTTGTCATCATTCCAGCCAGAAATGAAGAAAATGAGAATTCCTCAGTTTACAGCAAGGGGAACTGGGGACAAGACATTAAGGATGATATTCCTGGAAGCTCATGTATCACGATTGTTTCATTCAATAGACATAGGACACTTTTCTATGAAGGCTTTTCAATATTTTTCTCACAAAGGGGATTTTCCTTTTGCAATCTATATGGCAACTGGCAATTTCAATCTTGGCCATTTCCGCCAGCGTTTTCATTCTCGAGACACGAGAAGAGACGGGACAAGTAGACTGTCTCGTCTCGTCTAAAATGTTCTGTCTCGTCTCGTTTACGAGACGAGACGAGACGAGACACGAGAAATGTCTCGACTCGTGGAAACACTAGTAAGATAAACCTTGACAGCAGCCTTTTTGAAATCCGCCATCTTGAATTCAGGTCGTTTTGTAAATAGGAATAGGGCAATATGATACATGATTTTGGGGTAGAATTTAAGCACAAAAACAATTGCAGCAATAGTTTTAAGATATGTGCATTTGGTAAAAAGTTACAGGCATATTTATTGTGTATGTTTCCATGTGCACAATTCCCGAGTGAAGCAGCTGTCCAAAAATAAGTTGTTGCTGTTGAAATGTAACTCCTACTTGATAGTTCCACAATATATTTCAATGAGGGACGAAAGAAAAGCAGAAATGAGACAGATCAGAGGAAAATTGCACATACAGCATTTAATATAACGATTTTGTTATGAGCGATTTTGGCTAAATTTTCGTATTATCTGGTCTATCTCCGCCCCTATTCAACCTATTTGGACCAAATTTGCAGACTTATCTCCTACAAGTGTGTAGCTTTGCTCAACAACATTTGGAACAAATTGGGAAAATATAGAGAGTGTTTCCTATAATTTTGTATTTTACAAATTGTTGGACAGCTGCTTCATTCGTGAGTTGTTCACATGGAAACATACACAATAAATATGCCTGTAACTTTTTATCAAATGCACGTATCTTAATACTATTGCTACCATTATTTTTCTGCTTAAATTCTACCCCAAAATCATGTATCATATTGCCCTATTCCTATTTACAAAACGACCTGAATTCAAGATGGCGGATTTCAAGATGGCTGCTGTCTAGGTTCATCGTACCGTACGACTTCCCCTTAGGTATAGTATGTACCCACATTGTTGTTATTGACTTTTTATTATTAACAGGCCATTTACAAGAGATTGTACTGAACGTATTGTGAAATTGTCGACATGGATACGCGACATTTCAATCTGCCATTTTGGTTAATTCCACTTCGAAAACGCAGCTGCTTTTTTGTGTGTGGTTTCTGTGGGACTTCCTTCCTCTGAGTGAAATTTCACGGTAGGTTTCGATATGAGCTCATTCATACTTCCCTTGTTAGTAAAAAGGCTAATGAGTAAATCTTGTGTTGTTGGTAGGACTCCAAATCTACTTTAATACACAATTTTTATATATTAGACTTTATTTAGTTTACTTAGTTACAACTTGCACTAAAGTATAATAAAATTACAAGTACAAATTCTTATCAACATTTATGCACTACGAATGTAATGGTAGAGTGGTCTTTAGGTGGGAAAAATAAATTTTCGAATTTCTTCCGCCGCACCCCCTATTTCTTTTCCTTTGGTAATAGAAACATCATACACAAAATTTCACAAAAATCCATCAACGTTAACCCGTGCCGCAAAGCAGTTGATTTCTATAAAAAGAAATCCATTTGAATTTCAATGACACTCGATTTACTATTTGTCAATAAACGTATAATAATTACCACAGATGTAAGTAGGACAATATAAAGCTTTCTCCGGCACACCCAAAGAAGATAGGTGACTTGTGATAACGGTATCACATGCAGAATATTATCTAGTGCACTATGTTTTTGTTTTTCCAATAATGTTATTTGTTTTCAAGATATTATAAGAAAACTTTAAAATTAGCGGTAGTTTCATTTCGCTGTGGTGAAGATCCATAACCACCAGGTACTTACTGGTGGTAACCAACAATGCAGTGGTAATAATTATTCCTGCCAGGCATACTATGTTATTTTCATGATATAAGCCGGGAATAAGCTTTTACGTGAGGGTGATTTCCCCTGCACCCCCTCGTTTATTCGAACACTGCTGACAGTAAAACATTCACTATTTTCGGGAACATTGCACGGTGACAAACAGAGGATCATAGCTACCATACGGCTAAACCACACTACATACGTGCTTCGTTGATTTGCTTCGAGAGGACCCCCAAGTTGCCAGTTCAGGTCATTCCGATGCACAAGGAGTTAGCACTAAAGAAACACTGAGTGCACAGCCAACAAACAGGACATCACCATTGAGCAGACCTACCTTGTCTGTCATCCGTGAAGTTGAAGTGGGAACTACTACGTTGTGTGTTGTGAATCACGTTCATAGTGTAGTGTGTTGTGACAATGGCTCATTACACCAATCAGGAACAGGCCGAGATGATTATTGTGTATGGAGAAGTACATGGAAACGATACGCAGACAGCCCGATTATACAACGATTGATATCCCAATAGACTCCAACCGCATCATACAACATTTGCAACGCTGTTTCGTCCTTTGTGTAGGGATGGTACCGAGACCGAGACTAGTCTCGGTCTCGTCTCGGTATCGTCTCGAATTATCGAGACGAGACCGAGACCGAGACGGCCTTTTATATACCGAGACTATACCGAGACCGAGACGGCCTTTTATCTACCGAGACGAGACCGAGACCGAGACGGAGCTCTATAAATCGAGACGAGACCGAGACGAGACTTAGGTAAGTCTCGAAAGTCTCGGTCTCGTCTCGAATATTGATATAGACAACTATTAAGATTGACCTTTACTCAAAATTTCTTTCGTTGCTGTATTAGGTAATATGGGAACAGTTGACTAATGTTCAGTGGCGTATTTAGGGGATGGCTATTGGACTGTAGCCCCTCCCGAAATAGATTTGTGGTCATTTTTTCGCATTGCACGTACAACACAAATATTTCTTACTCGTTCTCAAGCCTCTCCCGAAACAAAATCCACTGCTGATGTGTATAGTCATCTCTGTCTCTCTCCCTCTTTTAACACACACACACACACACACACACACACATATATATATATATATATATATATATATATATATATATATATATATATATATATATATATATACCAGCGGATCCAGGATATGATCGAGGGAGGGGCTAAACCATAGTTCGACATTTTATCCAGTGTAAAGGAAGAAGTAGGATTGAAGCCCATATTATACAGTGTATAGCTGAGCGTCAAGGGGAGGTATAACCCCTTTAACACTCCCCTTAGATCCTTGCCTGTATATTATATCTAATATAAGTAAAAGGAAGAGTTTGTTTGTCTGTGTGTCTGCGTGCCTGTCTTTCTGATTGCCTGTGTGCGGCCTGGGGACCAGACGAGAGTCCAAGAGTTACGAAATTTGGGTGACAAGTATCATGTCCCAGGCCTCAGACCAAGAAAAAGCGTTTTTTTTAATTATTATTTTGAATTAGGAGGGACGTTTACCGGGACATGTAAAAGTAGTAGAAAATGACCGATATTAGTGTCGAATACATAGTTTTCGCAGTCGCTGAGATCAATGATGATATTTCCATTAGCGATGACTTTCAAAGTCAGCTACTAGTGCATGCGGGCCGTGGTTCACTTGCGGGGGAGGGGAGTACCGAGACGTAAAAATAATACAAAATGACCGATATTAGTGTCAAATACATATTTTTCGCGGTTGCTGAGATAGTGATACTCCTACAGGCCTTGACTACCAAATACTGGTCCCATGCGAAAAATGGGTATTTCATCTAGTTATATATAATAGTCATATATATTAAAAATGCTGAATTTTTTTTAACATACTGTGTGAAATATGGAAGGGGAAATTCTTCTAAACCATTTCCAGCATAAGAAAAAAGTAGATGTAAACAAAGCGAAATGTATTACTGCGCGGCTTACACGTGCTTCAGCAGCGAGAGACGTGAACAGCAAGATCGTCTGCTAGCTTACTGTCGTCGCATAATTTCAAAGTATAAGGCTACGGTTGGTTGGTAAATAATTAACGCACTGACTATTGCTATGTTGGAAATATGTATTTTCTTAACTTGATTGTTATATAAACGAGATTGTTCCTGAATTCTTGGTATGCATATTCACATACAAAGCTTTTGAATTTCTGAGTCCAAAATTATTTCCGTGGAATAGCTCTTTACATTAAGAAGGAAAGATCCAACACCCACACGCATGCCTTGTTATTGAAGGCCGGAGAGAAAATAAAAAACAAGAAATAAAAACAAGAATCAAATGAGAACGCAACCAGAACAAAACAATAGTTCACCATGAGGTCACCGTCCACCAGGCAATGAAGGCGCTGGAATTGTCAGGCAAAGAAATCAGGGAGCTTGTTTATTTTCAGAACACACGTAATACACATACATACGGCATCGTAACATGGACACTTCATTCTTTAATATCGTAAGCAAAGCATAATCTCTTTGCAGCGATAAAAAGGGATAGTCAAAACATCAAATTCAAAGGCTATACACAGGAGGCGATAATAAACCATTTTGTTTTTGTTATAAGTTTGTAGAAGACAATGACAAACTTCTTTGTTATTGTAGCGAATATAGACCAATGCGTAATCGAAATTCGACACTGAACTGCTGTTAGGAGATCTTGTGATCTATTTAATACATTTATGCAATGAACCCCGTAAAAAAGAAAAAAAAAACAATAATTTAAAATTAGAAACTAGAGAACACAGTTAATAAGAAAAAGGATTCCGTCTCACGAATCGAAATTAAAAAAAAAAAAAAAAAATCGGACTACTTACGTTAGTGGTCAGCTAGTGGTTCCACGCCTTGCAAATCTGAATCTGAGGATTCATCACTAGAAATGTCTGTGTCATCATCTGGGTTGATTATTAATCTGTCCACTGTGATGTCCATCACACCTTCCAATTCCCACAATTTCAGTTCCTCGTGTTCGACATGACGCACACATTCCCGCCACTTTTCAGCTGTCACTTCTTTGAACGCCGCGTAAACAAGCCTTTGCACGTCGGACAGTTTGTACTGTCTGGGTTTGTTATTTCTTGCCACATAACCTTTCACTTGACTCCATATCAACTCGATAGGGTTGAGGTAAAAGTGATAAGGAGGTAGCCTTAGTACCGTATGACCCGCTTGTTTAGCTAACTCATCAATAACATACTTGTCAAATCTATCTTTACAAGACTTAACCAACTCCAATAACTCAGCCTTTACAAGTCCGTCTTCGAAAGTAATGTTTTTACTTCGAAGCCAAGTTATAATATCGTCTCTTCGCCAGGATTTATTTGGAAGGCGTTCCATTTTAACACTATGATATGGAGCGTTGTCCTTTACTATAACACTATTCGATTGTAATTTTGGAAGAACGTTTTCAAACCAGTCGCGAAACACAGTACCTGTCATTTCCTCGTGATAGTCTCCAGACTTTTTTGATTCAAAAACGAGATCTCCGCCCTCAACAAAACCACTACCACTTCCAATGTGTAAAATAATTAATCGCTTCCCTTTTCCCGTTGGATTTTCAAGTCCTGTGCTCAATCCTGACATGAAGGCTTGCCTCTTTGATTTGACGGTGGTATCGCTCCACACTTTTGATGTAACATGCCCTTCGTTAACCCACGTCTCGTCTAAATAATAAATTGTCAGTCCCTGTTCTCTGTACTGTTTTATCTTGCGTAAATACTCCCGACGCCACAAAATAATATCATCTCTGTCTATAATTACACTACTGCGTTTCCGAGACACAAATTCGAAACCAATTTCGTGTAAGAGATTGTACAATGAAGATTTTTTCATATTCGGTAGATCAGGGTCATTATTGATGGCAAGTAACACCTTTCTGAGAGTAGGGATTTCATTCTTAAAAAAAAATTCGTGTACTTTACGACGAATTGCGGACCTCACAAAATCATCGCATGTTTTGTCCAACACACTTCGCACACGTTTTCTCTTTTTCCCAGGCGTTGAAACACTTCCAGTTGTGGAATATTCTTTCCGCGCACTGTAAACACTTGAGGCAGAAACACCTGTAAGCTCACTTGTGAATCTGACAATATCGTCAATTCGTGCAGTTTCATATTTTTCACAAAGGTTGTTAAAAACATTTAACACGATTATTTTCGCGGCACTTTTAAGCGGTTGTCCTCTTTTGTGTTTTATAACACAAGACGAAGATGGTTTATTGTCACTCATCGTCGCCATGAAACGCTGTACTCTACAAATTCAAATGAGCGGGTTCGGCGCGCGAACTCATACGCATGCGCAGTAAATACTATATGTCCAGGTACGGGTGAGGTTGAAAGAGCTATATCCGTTATTAAATATTATATATATATTACGTTTATTATCACAAAATGCAGGATAAATTCAGATGTCTTTATTTGAAATTGTTATTTTAGTAGGGATTATATTGCGGTAGGATACTAGTGCACTGAGACCAAGAACCAATCACTGGTCATCGACCCACTCCTAGTCAGGTGGGTTTGTTTACATCTACTTTTTTCTTATGCTGGAAAAAGAGTAGATACTCTGCAATACTACTAGATAAACAAGCAATGTTGCCAACGCAACATAAAATCGTAATTTCTCAAATTGCACTACGTTTGATATTACATATTTCTGTTCAGTTAATTTGGTTTAGTGCGTGGGTTTTCTCGGGGTTCTCCCGTTTCCTCCCACTTTCTTCATTCCACCATTTTATTCATCTCTCATCATCACAGTCTCCTTTAGCCTAACCGGCATAACCGTGGGACGTAAAACTCAAAAATTTCATTTCATTTTTTAATTGAGTTTAACGCCTCTTTCAGCAGCGAGGTTATATGAGACTGAACCTACTGATTAACGTTAAATCTAAACCACATGAGCTCCCGCCGGGAATCTAACCCGAGTCTCTCACGCCATAGGCTAACTGCTTAACCACGAAAGAGCTCTACATATTTCTAATTCAGATATTAAACTAAACCACAAAAGCACATATATTACTCAGTGTAACAAATGACAATACATATCACTAACATCAACATTTTGGAGATCTCTAATAACTCAAATGGCAGGAACATTATAACATTAGTGTTCAGTAGTTTTAATTACAACAAGTCGCAGTTACATTATTTTAAGCAATGTTGCAAAATTAAATAAATTGCTAAATATTATTATAAATATAGTGCAAATAACGTAGCTAAAGTGCAAAATATTTTAAAATTACTCGTAATTTGTTTTATGGTGCAAGAATGTTTTCAAAACACATTTTTCATAGTCTTTGGGCTACTTATAATGTTAATGTCAAAGTTTTCGTTCCAGCAATACATGTAAAAGCAAATTGTAACTGAAATTAAACGTAACTGACAACTTTTCAGTAGCACTAGTTGTTCTCCCTAAACCTTAGGCCTGGTGTATTTTTTAGATTAAAACACTGCTTTATTACAATTTTAATTACACCCTAACTGCATTTCATTTGTTTCGGTGTTTGACCACCGACCACCTCAAACTCGATCCATACCATATAACTATATGCAATTATTCAAAGACTTACAGCTAGTAATACACATTGTGTTGATTTTTGGTTTGTTTTGTTTTAGTTTAACGTCTCACGATTATGCTAGGGCGGCTAAAGGAGACGTGGAGTTACTAATCATAGTGGAATCCGAAAAACTTCGGTCGTTGAACATTACCGCCACCGGGAATCGAACTCGGAACCATGCGAACCAAAATCAAGCGTACTAGCCATTACAGCAAATGGGGGTTCTTACATTGTGTTGATTTAAATAATTGAGTCAGTGTTGCCAGATCCGAAGATCAAAAAGTAACGTGTCTGTGCTCCAAAATTAGAGGATATGAACTATTTGTAGCCCAAATATATAGAAATGAATTATTTGACAACTAATGACTGATACTAATGACATAATGTTTAAAATAGACCGGAAAATGTCATGGACATATTGCAAGACGAAATTATGATCGATAGACGAAAACAATTTTAGATTGGATACCACGTGACAAAAACAGCCTAGGAAATGACTGCATACAAGAAACTGTGACACAATGAGGAACCACTGGGGAGTAACCTGGAAAAGAATTACCCAAGATAGATAGTTGTAGAGAAAACTTGGGAAGACTTCATCCAGCAGTGGATTGATAATGCTTGATTATGATTATGGTGATGATTTTATATCGAGACCTCAGAGGTAAACTAAACCAAGTCATAATTTCGTAATTTTACAGGAGAAGCGAAAAACCGGTTCCTTAACTAAGATCTATAATACTGTTTTTCAAACTATACTAAGTAGTTACAAAGTAGTAAGATGGCTTTAGACTTACATTATTACACCACTAGAAAGAACATAGTCTATTAAAAAAAAGTATTCTAACTCAATTTGACCAAAAAGTGACTTAACATAGTCTACCACTAATGTTCATATATATATATATTACCACTAATGTTCAGATACAGTGAAATACTGTTTAAATTTACTAGGTAAGGTAGGGTAAAATTGGTTCCAAAATTTAACGAAAGTCATACAGCGAAAAAAAAATATTTTTGACTATTTAATACTTCATGTTGCTGCAAAACTACGAAAATGAATACAAAGGAAAACTAGAAAGTTAAGAATCACTTGTTTTGGCGAAAGAGAGAAAATAGATACAGCTAGCTCGAATTACCTATATACTTATATAATATGTATGTTCATGTTTCGCAAGTAATTTTCAATCAATATAAAATTTCAACGTAATGAACGCACGATTGGTTTTCTCGAATAAAGATCACATGCACCGCTAAGAGCTCAGGAATAAGCTTAATCTATGTTACGGCAGTGGATATACGTATGCGTATGTAATGCATTACAACTTTAGGAACTTGTATAAGAAACAGAATGTACTTAAATTTAGACGCGAACCATGCGAAACATCTGACTTTGAATGAAACTTGTTTCGTGATGCAACCCGAGGCCACGCATAGCAAAGATGAGTGCCGTAGCTCCCACCCAAAGTTCAGGAATTTCGTGTTATAAGGTGTCAATTAAACACGTAAATGTGCAACGGTAATAAAGCATTTGATCAATTTTAAACAAATATACTTATATTGTAGTAATAATTTACCCTATTTGTTCAGATAATGAACGTTATATTATGTTTTTAAAATAACAGTCAAAACAGAATGTATTGAATAATAAATGAGAAATTGTAAAATTTCAATTTCGGTACGATTAAATACATTTATGCTGCTATGTGTTGCGTTATCCGTTAGAATGTATTGAAAAATTCTTATCCTAAGGCCTATTCTATTCTCGAAATAAAATGTCAAGAATAAGGCCAAAAATAAGAAGCAGAAACGACAGACTTTACAATAATAATACTTTTACAATTTTAATTTCACCTATTTATTTCGAGACTTTCGAGACGAGACCGAGATTTGGCCCTCGAGACCGAGACCGAGATCGAGACAAGCATTTGTTGACCGAGACGAGACCGAGACCGAGACGGCGATTTTTGACTCGAGACGAGACCGAGACCGAGACAGCTATTTTAAAACCGAGACGAGACCGAGACTGTACAAAGTCTCGTCTCGTCTCATCTCGATACCATCCCTACCTTTGTGTGATACCCTGCCATGTATGACACGGGAAGACCACGTGAGGAATGCACTGTGCATGCCGAAGAACGTATTTTACATGTGCTCGATGACCCGAGTGTAAGTTCCAGGGACCTTGTCGGTCAGCATAATGTCAGTCATGAGAGGGTGTTGTTGATCCTTCATGCCAACAATTTTTAACCCTATCATTTGCAACGGGTACAGGGTCTATCGCCAAGGGATTTTCCTCCCAGGCTGGACTTTTGTAATCAGGTTCTTCATTTGGTGGCAACAACTGTCGGTTTTCTCTCCTCCATTTTGTTCACAGATGAAGCCCAATTTGGAAGGGATGGTATCCATAATTTTCATAATAGTCATCTGTGGTCTATGGATAATCCACATGGAATGGTACAGGCCCGCCACCAGCACCAGTTTCGTATCAACGTTTGGGTAGGGATTCTGGGTGACCATCTCATTGGACCAGTTGTTCTTCCACAATGACTCACTGGGCCTATCTATTTGAACTTCTTGCGCGAGATACTTCCTACACTTCTGAAGGATGTGCTGCTGGTCTTACGACAACGTATGTGGTATTAGGGTGGTCCTTATTTCTCAAGTTGTGTATATCTGAGACCACACCCCTTAATCTTTTTCCTTTTAATGAGAAAAGTGTTCTCTGTAAATTTGAGTTTGGTATGACGACGATAAATGGTGCTGCAAAGACATTTTAATCTTTATAGGAATAGGATTTAGAAAACAGTAGTTTCCTATGGCAATACACATTTAAATTTTTTCTATTTAATCCCATTTTTTGTGTAATTTGGAGCAGATTTATGAACAAAATTAAATTGGAAATAATAAATAAATGTCAAACAATTATTTTTTTACGACCATTTACAACTAAATCGTTCTCTCCCTTGTTTTTAATTACAACTGTTATTGTAAATAAAATAATTTTAGACTACTTGTAACATGTATTTGGGTTTTCGTACATTGTTCTCATGTTTTGCTTTGTTTTCTCACTTATATATATATATATATATATATATATATATATATATATATATATATATATATATATATATATATATATATATAATTACCATATTTATATTTATGTTGTGTTCAATTATACTCGTTATTACGTTACTGCTCTTATGTTATTAAAACTACACCTACCATTCAAGTATGATTATGATCGAAAAGATCATAATGTCCTAGTTCTAGTAATAAATAAATAAATAAATAAATAACTCTTAGCCCACCCATGCCTTACTTCTTTACCATTATACCTACACTTCTCCCACCTAAGAGAGGATGTAGCCCTCTAAAAGGGAGCTAGCTTATGGCTAGCACTTCAGAAAAAAAAAGTTTTCGTACTTTGTGATCTGTTGATATGATTGTAGAGAATTGAAGTTTAGTTGTGGGTCTTGTATCATCATATGTGATTAGATGAACATAGTGATCATTATGTGTTCGGTGTCTAGTGAAATCAGTTATCGTAGTGGTATTTACCTCGTTGGTAATATGAGTGAACAGATATTGGGATCTAAGTTACTATCCAACAGACAAGTAGTTGGTGCATTCTTTTATAACTTACGAATGTGAAATTGCCTTTAAGAGAGAATGCTCGTTTAGCAATTCGTGAAACAAATGTTTTGGTCTAAAGCAAGAATACCGATCAAGGATACTTACCACAGCATCGATAAACTCATTGGATTGTGCGAAATGTGACATCGGTTTGAAAAATCAAGTATAGGAAATAGTGAAGGAAGAGGAGACAAGACATATTTCTTAGATATGTTAAACGATTTATTTGATACAGCGCATGCAAATGCTTTAGACTTAATACAAATTCGGGAGAGGACAAGGAATTCCTTATATCTCAAAGGCAAAAAGGACGACTTGTGAAGTGAGCTTAAGGGATGAATAGTCGATTATCAATTCAAGTGTTGAAGACGAAGATGTATGCCAAACAGAAAATACAATTCCAATGGAAAGAGTAGATTCTGATGAGGTAATGACAGGATCTTGGAGAAGAGGGAAAGTATGTTTTATTACTCCACGACTCGTTACGGATTTTGATCGCTATAAATTGATTGATAGAGCTCCATGCACATATTAATCGCAACAACAGAGACATTGGGACACTACTTGTAATACTGGACGTATCAATGGAGCTTGTATTCTTCTTGAACAGAAATTGGAAAAAGATCTTTTGTATTTTTCGTGTAGGCATCACATTTTTGAATTGATATTAAATTGTGTATTTGAAGAATGTGTTTCCGTTTTTTCCGGTCCAGAGGTGCCAATTTTTAAGCGTTTTCAGAAAGAGTGGCCGAGATTTCAACACAACAATTTTGTTACATGAATTTCTGATCGAAGTGTTAATTCAGTACTTTGCAATATGAAGAAAGATACGCTAATTTTTGCTGTTCAAAATTTGGAAATGCATAGAAGATTACAGAGAACTTTTGGAGCTTCAGTAATTTTTCTAGGAAGTACGCCTCCTGGAGGTATTTCTTTCCGTTTCGCTGGAGCTGTTCATCAGGCAAGGTGAATGGGAAAAGCCTTATGATGTTTAAAAATATTTCTCTTTAGTGATCAGTTTAAATTAAATGAGCGGGAAGAAGAAGGAATGTTTCAAGTGTGCACTTTTCCTGTTCTAAAGAGCTTGATTTATGTTGTATGTAAAAGCTTGGTTTACTTCTTCCAGTGCATCTCGTTCACCACATCAAAATTTACAATCTTTGAAGAGCCTTCAAACGTACAAACTCATAAACTCTTGATGTCTCGAGAGTGGCTTTATTGAAGTTTTCCTAACATCTTTGGTACCTCCCAGAGGAGTGTGAGCACTTTCATTTTCTGACGAGAATGTCAGTAATGAACAAAACACAAAATAACAAAAAAATTTAAAAACAGTGACAGTTCATATGAGACGATGAAGCGATTTGATCTGAACGCTTGTGAAATAGTTGATATTGAAGAAAAAGAAATTGCTGATTTTGTGATAGGAAACACGAAGAAGTTCTTCGAAAGGTTTTGGATTTCTACAGGTTTTCTAGACCTTGATCCGGTTTGTTGGTCCACAAATGATGAATTTCTTTTCGGAAAAAAAAGTAGTTGATAAGCTACATGTTACAAATGACGCAGCGGAAAGAGCATAAAGTTAATGGAAGATCACAATGCAGTTCTAACTAAAAATGAAAAACAGAAACAATTCTTTTTGCAAGTGGTGAAAGACTATAGAAGCTTGTTTCCAGAATGTGGGAAAGCTACCTTGCGTAAAAAGTAAAAGTTATCATTAAGTCGATCTACAATTCAAATATATTTTTGTCCATTTTTTGGGATATCAGCCACTATCATTTTTACTTGTAGGCTATTTATTAGCTGATTGATTTCTAACTCATGTAAATTTTACTAACGTTGCAAGTGGCATGAGAAACAGATCCAAATATCTCTTCTACAGCGGTTCATAACACTGTGCATTACCATAAATACTATATGTACAGACGATGATCACGATGCTTGTAGCTTGTTGCCTGATAACAACCGACTGTATTTGAAACCCAGTCAATGCTGAATTACAGAGGAAAGCTTTATATTGTCCTACTTACATCTGTAGTAATTATTATACGTTTATTGACAAATAGTAAATCGAGTGTCATTGAAATTCAAACGGATTTCTCTTTATAGAAATCAACTGCTTTGCGGCACGGGTTAACGTTGATGGATTTTTGTGAAATTTTGTGTATGATGTTTCTATTACCAAAGGAAAAGAAATAGGGGGTGCGGCGGAAGAAATTCGAAAATTTATTTTTTCCCACCTAAAGACCACCCTACCATTACATTCGTAGTGCATAAATGTTGATAAGAATTTGTACTTGTAATTTTATTATACTTTAGTGCAAGTTGTAACTAAGTAAACTAAATAAAGTCTAATATATAAAAATTGTGTATTAAAGTAGATTTGGAGTCCTACCAACAACACAAGATTTACTCATTAGCCTTTTTACTAACAAGGGAAGTATGAATGAGCTCATATCGAAACCTACCGTGAAATTTCACTCAGAGGAAGGAAGTCCCACAGAAACCACACACAAAAAAGCAGCTGCGTTTTCGAAGTGGAATTAACCAAAATGGCAGATTGAAATGTCGCGTATCCATGTCGACAATTTCACAATACGTTCAGTACAATCCCTTGTAAATGGCCTGTTAATAATAAAAAGTCAATAACAACAATGTGGGTACATACTATACCTAAGGGGAAGTCGTACGGTACGATGAACCTAGACAGCAGCCATCTTGAAATCCGCCATCTTGAATTCAGGTCGTTTTGTAAATAGGAATAGGGCAATATGATACATGATTTTGGGGTAGAATTTAAGCAGAAAAATAATGGTAGCAATAGTATTAAGATACGTGCATTTGATAAAAAGTTACAGGCATATTTATTGTGTATGTTTCCATGTGAACAACTCACGAATGAAGCAGCTGTCCAACAATTTATAAAATACAAAATTATAGAAAACACCCTCTATATTTTCCCAATTTGTTCCAAATGTTGTTGAGCAAAGCTACACACTTGTAGGAGATAAGTCTGCAAATTTGGTCCAAATAGGTTGAATAGGGGCGGAGATAGACCAGATAATACGAAAATTTAGCCAAAATCGCTCATAACAAAATCGTTATATTAAATGCTGTATGTGCAATTTTCCTCTGATCTGTCTCATTTCTGCTTTTCTTTCGTACCTCATTGAAATGTATTGTGGAACTATCAAGTAGGAGTTACATTTCAACAGCAACAACTTATTTTTGGACAGCTGCTTCACTCGGGAATTGTGCACATGGAAACATACACAATAAATATGCCTGTAACTTTTTACCAAATGCACGTATCTTAAAACTATTGCTGCAATTGTTTTTGTGCTTAAATTCTACCCCAAAATCATGTATCATATTGCCCTATTCCTATTTACAAAACGACCTGAATTCAAGATGGCGGATTTCAAAAAGGCTGCTGTCAAGGTTTATCTTACTAGTGTCGCCACGAGTCGAGACATTTCTCGTGTCTCGTCTCGTCTCGTCTCGTAAACGAGACGAGACAGAACATTTTAGACGAGACGAGACAGACTACTTGTCCCGTCTCTTCTCGTGCCTCGAGAATGAAAACGCTGGCGGAAATGGCCAAGATTGAAATTGCCAGTTGCCATATAGATTGCAAAAGGAAAATCCCCTTTGTGAGAAAAATATTGAAAAGCCTTCATAGAAAAGTGTCCTATGTCTATTGAATGAAACAATCGTGATACATGAGCTTCCAGGAATATCATCCTTAATGTCTTGTCCCCAGTTCCCCTTGCTGTAAACTGAGGAATTCTCATTTTCTTCATTTCTGGCTGGAATGATGACAAACAAAATCAAAGACAGGGAAGATTTTTACAAGGTCAAGAAACCGAACTTCCACCACCATCTATTCAATTTGAAAACTGGGTAAGGTCTACACTCATTACAGGCTGTAGTTGAAAGTTCTGGCTCAGTGGTAGAGCGTTCACCTCTGGTGCTTGGGGTCCCGGGTTCGATCCCAACCCCCGCCAAGTGAACTTTGTGGTGGACAAACACCGTGCTCGTGGGTTTTCTCGGGGTTCTCCTGTTTCCTCCCACTTTCTTCATTCCACCATTTCACTCATCTCTCATCATCGCCGTCTCCTTTAGCCTAACAGGCATAACCGTGGGACGTAAAACTTAAAGATTTCATTTTCATTTCATTGAAAGTTCTGGAAGAGAACAGAACAGACTATACTAAACGCAATGTTAACTTGAGAGCCGAATCACAAGCGCATTAGTACATGTTGGCGCGCGAACCTTTTCGCAGGGAAGCCTTTGTGTGTGTGTGTGTGTGTGTGTGTGTGTGTGTTTTGGTTGGGTTTTCATTCGCCACGGTTTCAACTGGCGCTGCTCTGGGTCTCAGCTGATATGCGCGGAGCGGTGATTTCTCGTTCTTTTCCTGCCGCTACGAAAAATGTTTCTTGGTTTATTTGTTTATAATAATTCATGAAGACACGACAATAGTAATAAATATATTGGAAATTCGCACGTGATGTATTTGCAATCATCACAATTAAAACTCGAGAGCATGAAAACTATTTTGATTATTCATTTCAATTGATTAAGGTAAGAAAGGATAAGAAATGAAGTTACTCTCATATATCTACCTGGAAAAGGTCAATCATAAACAGAAACACACAAGCAGCCACCCGCCCACATAATAAATTAAAAATGCGTTTTTTTTTCCTTAAAGCACAGCAACTCTACGTTAGCAATGAGTAAACCAGCTGCGAACCGGCAACAATCATATAAACAATTTCTTCAACAGTTTTGTCTGCATATTTTTCTCTTAGTCGAGAGTACACATTGTTGACAATTTACTTTGCTTGACTTTAAAGAGGTTTCCCTTCCTCGTGTTTGCGATAATACTGAGAAGATAATTCGCATTCATTCATGATTTTAATTTCGCGCTTAACACTCTCCATGGTTTCAGTTTCACTACACCCACGTACCCACACTAACGCACGTGCGAAGACAATATTTGGCAGAGCAGTGTTACTCTCTGCACAAAAATTGCAGAAGTTACATGTGAGTCCCGTTCTTTCTTTTGTTTCATTTATCAGCAGGCATAGAAGTTTCTTACGGCGTAGCAACTCTATTTAATTAATATATCATATAAAAATATTAAGCCATTTCCTATCCATTGTGGACGATTTCTAACATTGATCAATTAACTAATTTTACTGGTCTTCTGTTTTTGATATAAGATTTTTCAAGTTTATAATCTTGCAACACTTGCAAGAGACTCGCATCTTAGCTGCCGGCTTTTCACTTCTTTATTTCCTTCTCTCTTTCCAATTCTGAGTCGTGACGTCATTTTCATAACCCGTTACTAATAAATCTAATACCTTTTATTTTAAATATTGTGTCTGTATTAACATTTTTATACTTGAACTCAATTAGCTCTTTGAATTCATCTCCTAAGTAATGTTTTACGTGTGTAACTTGAAGAACTATGTAACATGCGCGGAGTCGCCCGAATTGAAGTTGCGTATCTCGGCTATCAGGATAAGGTCGCGGCGAGTGTACACTTGTCTTTATTCTCTGGTGGCGGTATTCTTTTTGCTATATGAACCGAAAACGGCAATTGAAGTATGTAATCTTGCAACTAAAATTTGTCTTCTCTATATCTCTCTCTCTCTCTCACACACACACATACACATAAAAACACACTTTTACCATTTTACCAATCACTCGCTTATTATACAGCAGTTATGTTGTAAAATTTACCTCTGTTTGGAAGCCGGGCGAAGGACAAAGAAAGCAAAGATATTGTCGACGAACCCTTCAAATTGTTTGCTTTCAGCAAATTTATGGTACTAACAATACCACTGGAGGTGAAGAGGTTTTACAGGGGGGTCTTCCTTTTGTTACGCGGAAATGTTTGATCTGACCAGAGTGCGAAATTGCTCTCTGCTTCCATGTTGAGAAGAGGGGAATACTTCCCTTTCCTAATGAATAATATTCATTAGGACCTGAATTATCTTTAAAAATGGTTTGTTACAGGCGCATAAAACCTTTCGAACTTGATAAATGTAAAGAACATTTGGTATAATATTCCGTTGAAAGCAGAAAATATCATGAGAATAATCAAAATTCGAACATTGAAGAACATAATTGACAGAAAAGAAATAGGATACCCAAACCATATTTTTAAACCTGCTATAAAATGTATATCCTATACTTTTACTAATTCCTTACTCCCATGAAAGTATCCTGGGGAGGATATTCTCTCCAATTTTTTCAGACTTAAATCCTTTTATCCCGTACGACCCCCCCCTGACACAATACGAAAAAACAAATGCTGTTAAAATCCATACACATGACCCATACCCTTCCGGGACTCAACTCGGGGCCTTCAAGCCGATGGTCTATAACCGCAGACCGCTCTGCTTGATATGAAGATGTACGTTGTGTGATTGCGAATAGATCACGACAATATGAGAAAATTTAATCCGAAATAGCAACCAAAAAATCAACTTTTTTAAGACCACTAGCTAATCTGGGTGTACTATCATGAATTTGTTACACAAACGGGGCAACTACCATATAGGGGCACACACCCCGCGGGTATGGGAACAGATTCGTACCATGGAGGTGTAGACTGGCCCCAAGCACCCTTTCGTCCGATGTGTCGTTCAGCTCCCATTACCATGGCACTTTAAGTAAAGCTTACTGTGCAGTAACATATAAAATTTCAATCAAATACTTTCCATTACTGAATAAAATTATTTGGTTCTGAGCTTTTTTTTAAAAAAAATAATTGCAACAAATCTAAACATGCTAAAATGGAAAGTAGTTTTTTGATTGGTATGCGTTAACACTGTGAAACCTAAAGGCTGGAATATATGAAATCAAAGTGTACCCACATATCTATCTCTCTATTTATCTATATATCTTTCCATCTCTTTCTCTCTCTCTTTTTCTCTCTCTCCTATATATATATATACAGACACTATAAAGCAAGTGGGCTGATAGTATACGGTAGTGTCGGGGATGGTGACACCTTTACATCGAACTTTGCTTGTCGTCTAAACATTATTTGACATTAGTGTTTTCATCTTCGACGTACCTATGAGCAATTTACTGTATATTCGTGTATTGAAACTGGTGAAATAAATTTCAATGTTTCAGAATGTAAAAAAAAGAAGAAGAAGAAGCCAGGGTCTAGAAACCTCAGACAACTAATAGCAGAGATATATTATCTTGTAAACTATTTGTCCTTGCTTGTGAGCTTATTTGAATTTATTTTTAAGACCTTTAGGCAACTTTGGCCGAATGGATGATGATGGGGAAGTTAGTGGAATGAAGAAAGTAGTAGGATACTAGACAGCTTCGGGAAAACACACACATTCGAAAAATGAAATGAAATGAAATGAAATCATTGAGTTTTACGTCCCGCGGTTATGCCGGTTAGGCTAAAGGAGACAGTGATGATGAGTAATGAATGAAATGGTGGAATGAAGAAAGTGGGAGGAAACGGGAAAACCCCTAGAAAACCCACGCACACGATGTTTGTCCACCACAAAGTTCACTTGGCGAGGCTGGGATCGAACCCCAGACCCCAAGCACCAGAGGTGAACGCTCTACCACTCAGCCACCGCGGTCCCCACACACATTCATTGTTTGTCCACCACAAAGCTCACATGGCACTAACCGAGATCGAATCGACTACCACATACACCAGAGGTGAAGGCTTCACAGTGTAGCTACCGTGACATTTCTTATCTTGTGTGTTCTGGGTAATACTTGTAACTTAGTTGTATCTTGATTAGCATGGTGCAGCCTGCTACATTTTACTTTCGTTCCCATGGTATGCTGCTATATTTTTAGGAGACAAGACAAGACAAAACGAGACGAGACGAGACGGGACAGAACCTCTCGCTGACGAGACACGAGACGGGACGAGCACATTTTTCGAGACGAGACATGCTTTGCACGAGACGAGACGAGACAGCCTGAAGTCTCGCCTCGTCTCGTAGCAACACTACATCTTACCGTAGGACTTCCCCTTAGGTATAGTATGTACCCACATTGCTGTTATTGACTTTTTATTATTAACAGGCCGTTTACAAGGGGTGGTACTGAACTTATGTGTCGACATGGATACGTATATATATCACTGCTTCTTGAAATACGAGAGAAGCAGGGACGTAAGCAGGGGTTGGGTCCTAGGGGTCCGGACCCCCCTCCCACCGAATTTTTGACTTTCATGTAAATTAGCCTACTTTTAGGGGCAATTTTAAGAAATTTAAAATAAAATACCCTCATATTGAGTTTGGACCTCTTCCAAAATAAATTTCTACGTACGCTACTAGTGAGAAGCATGCCCTCGATCAGAAGATAGAAACAAACAAAATGATAATTTTAATTTCAAATCCCAATGGCAAAAGCGTAACTTTAAAAAGAAATACACCAGTGGCGGTTCTCGAAGAAGCACGAAATCTCATTTAACGCCTTAGAAGAACCAGATTTTTTGAAAAAGCATATCAATTTAAGACAAAAGAGGAAACGGAAGAACGTCTAAAATACACAAAAACACTTTTCAATAAAGAGCTCTTTGACGTTAACCCCGACCTGGACAGAAAGCAAAAACAAGCAGTTTATAACTTATTATTTAAATATAAAGACATTTTATGTATGCCCCTCATGACATCGGATATTTTAGGGGATACGTTCATAAAATTAGGATTTCTAAATCTGCCGTATTCCACCCGTTCCCCACCAATCCATTAAATATTAGGAGTCAAGTAGATAAACAGATTCAAGACCTTATCAAGGCAAAAATAATCAGGCCTACTAACAATAATGAATTCTCTTCTCCACTTCTTATGCTCAAAAAGCCTAATACGAAAGAATTTAAAATAGTTCTCAATCTGCAGAAATGTAACAGTTATACCAAATATTTATCAGTGCCATTTCAATCAACAGAGGACGTTCTAAACTCTATAAAGGGGAAAACCTTCATAACAACTGTCGATCTTTCGAATTCCTACTTCCATAGTAGAAAATCATACGAACTTTTGAGGTGTACGATGGGCCATTGTACTTCAAGTCAAACCTTGTTTCTGGGTACTAGGATAATTTTGGAAGGACTAAGAGACAGAATTATAAGTTTTGCCCTCGACTTTGTCACCAGTTCACATAACTTTCCACAGCACCTGCAGGATTTACAATTATTATTTCAGAAGCTTCGGAAACATGATTTTCGGGCATCACCCAAGAAGACACACATTGACTACAAGGAACTTAACGTATTAGGACACTTTGTTAGTGGGGAATCCATTAAAATATCTCCAAAAAATAGCTAAGAAGATACGAAATTTTAAGAAACCGACTAGTAAGTGGATTCTGAAAAGCTTTATCGGCCTGTGTTCATATCTTAGGGCTCACATCAAAGACTTTACGATAAAAATTGAGCCTTTCCAACAGTTAGTAACATCTAAATCTAAATTTAAATGGACGGAGAGGCACAATGTTCTCTTTGAACAATTGAAAGAAGACATATTAAACGCTCCATCACTCGCTCAATTTGACGACTCGCTAGAAATCCGCGTCTATAGCGATAGTAGTTTTATGCAAATAGTAGGAATACTGGCCTGCTATGACCCAAAAACCGACACTGAAAAGGTTGTTGCTAATTGTCCTCGGAGGCTAACGAAAAGCGAAGAGAAAGCCAGCATATGGCAAAAAGAGTTGTACGCTCTCATATACACATTGCGCAAATTTCGTTATTTCTTACTAAATAGAAAATTTAATCTGTACGTAGACGCAAAGTGTATAGCGACGATGAACACCCAGCCTTACTATACCTTCTATGTATACCGAAGTCGTTAGGCAATTTGTGGTTCACAACCTTCCACAGTCAGGCGACCAGTCCACATTTTGGGTTTTCAAAATCGTACAAAATCAAGAAATTTTATATGCCGCATCTAAAAAATTATCTTGCTCACAAAATACGCACATGCGAGGATTGCAAACGTCTAAAGAAACTACCACAAAAGAAGCAAGCCAAACTACTACATCACCCAGTGGGAGAGATAGCAACGACATGGATATATGACGAGCTAAGGCCCTTCCCAAGCAGAGAAGGAAGAAATAAGTACATACCACTAGCCACGAAACTAGCCACACGATATGTGATCGCAAAAACAATAAACGCCATAAACGCGGAAAATATAGAGAAATTTTTGGAACATTATATTATCCTCAAATTTGGAGCTTTTACAACACTGTATTGGGATCAACATCCAGTACATGGAACAACTCGTTTACAAAATTTAGCACAGAAGTACGATTTCATCTATAAGTATTCACCCGCATATAATCATGCTTCCATAGGACTGGTAGAACAAACGAATAAAATCTTACAGAATTGCAGAAGTTTTTCGTGCAAGAACACCATTTGGAATGGGAAAGATGGTTACCGCATGTTATTTTTGGCATCAATACGTACGTACAAGAAGGGACCAAATATTCAGCAAGCTTCTTATTGTTTGGTTACGAACCTAGGATCCCGACAGAATGTACGGTCGAATCAAGGCAACATATACAAATTGATAAACTAGCGACCATCCGGGAGAAAGTATGAAACAACCTGGAACAGGCGCATAACAGACAAAAGCAGTTTTATGATAAGCGCCATAGACAGACAACTTATAATCCAGGGGACCTTGTTTTGGTATATTACCCCCACAAGAAAGATTGGTTTACCCGAACATTTTTCCGTTCACTATGAAGGCTCAGCACGAATAGTGGAGATGCTCAATTTAAATTTATAGAGAGTCGAATTACCATCTAAATTTAAACACAGAATTCAGGAAATTGCGGTGGACCGTTTAAAACCATTTTACGAAGACAAAACTGAAGAAACAAAAGTACTTACCTAATAAATACTAAAGAAGATACTCCTCTTTCCGGCCACGACCCTCTTATTCACCCATACAATTATATCGCTCCTTCTACGGTCCTGAGCGATCCTCCTGTACTCACAAATAAACTTCTCTACCAGTCTCTGTAATTTTCTCTCTCGCAATCTCCTCAAATATTTTAAACCATAAATGCATTTCTTCCTATGAATCTTCTTCAACCTATTCTTTTTTAAAATTCGATAGATTCTTTTCACCAATTGTTACTTCAACCATTTTCGACTAAATGAAATATTTTTTTTCTCCATAGGATGGATCAAATAGCCAGCTCAGCGCTTTACATCTGCATACTTCTGAGTTCTACAACCTGTGGCAATGAATTCATATTCAGCCAGCTGGGACTTACAATCGCTAGATATAAATCGATCATCAATTATGACGACACCGAATTTGTACCTTATCGTCTACATTTAGACTTTTCCGCTGAATGACTTAAAAACGAATCATGTTCCAGATATGAAGATTTAATCACCTTATTACATGAAGAGGCACAATTTATCTCTAAAATTAATACTATAATCCAATGCGATTTTAGGCAAGGATGCTCTCATAGGCCTAAACGGATGATATTCAGTCTTCTAATGGGACTTACAAATTTGACATTCAGTGGCTTTTCACTGTACGAAGTACATAAATTAAAAAGCTCTATAAAACTTCTTAAAGACCAAACGGACTACCTTAATACTCAGATACAGCAAATTAAAGAAAGTAACTTTCAACTAACCAACATTGTTTCTAATTTCACAGTAGCCATTGAGAAACTAGTTTCTCAGACACATCATGAGATTTTACAATTAATGTGTACTACAGCAACAGATGAACGATTTCTAATAACTCTTTTAAACTTTCAACTAATAGAACAGCATTTTGACTTAATCATACAAAGTATATTGGATAATAAAATTAACGACGCACTAATTAAACCGACACTCGCCAAGAGTATTATACAGGGTAATACAAATCTCAGAAACACTTTGATGGAACAAGACTTAGGATTTTTTTTTTAATCAATGCTTTAAAGCATATTTTGTCATATGACTCAAATAAAGCTAACTTAGATATTATATTACAAATCCCTATTATAAAGTACAATAATTATTATTTTCTCTATAAAGTATTTAACAATGGATTTCTGACAGATTCCTCGTATCTCCGCGTACAAACACCTGAATTCGCCATATGGACACCATCAGTAATTTTTGAATTTGACATTTCACTTTGTCAAGCACATCGTATGATTGAAATATGTAAATTTCAAACCCAAGCTAGATCCCAAAAAACGAATTGCTTATATGATCTTATCTTTCGAAATATAACAACAACTTGCCATGTTAAACCTACATTATCTAAAGCAGAATAATTATATTTGTATACAACAACGGGACTTCTGCTCACAACACGGAAAATAGTAAGAATAGCTCATCAAAGATATCATATAATTGTTACAGATGAAATGGATCACTCTGTAACTTATTTTTCCCCATATGAAGATTATGAGTACATTAAAACAGAGACCCCCAATTTACCTACTAGACATACGGCAAACTTTACCATAGAATATTGCACACTCCCGACTAACTATAACTTTAACTTCACCTTCAATCTCCAAATTATCCAACAAACGGTGACATCTCTTCAAGCTCTAATTGAACATGAACAAAGTCATTCACCGTCATTTTTCCGAATTACAGCTACATCAAGCTTTTCCATGGACTATTCTCATCATCACTTGTATTTTATTCCTTCTCCTCCTTGCCATAGGCATAGCTTTACATTTCTTGTATAAACGTTTAAGAACACAACAGCACTAATAACACCTTTTCCTTTCCAGAATTATGTTCCAGCTTCTGCTACCGATAATTTTTATTTCCTTGGTTCTAATAATTATAATAACTTATGTGTGCTTACTCTTTTGCAAGTCCCGTTACAAAAACAAAAACTTAGCTACTCGACCCCACATATCATTGCCATTAGAAAGACTCAATTCACCGGCGCCTAATATCCAGATCGAAACTCAACCAACGCAACCTACATATATAGAGTGCGACGTCAATATCAACACCGATTTTACTGACCAGAATGGTCAAACGATTCCTACCATCAGTAAACCCGTGTATATTTATTAACCACAGTGATAACACTTCTGCCCACTTTGCGGGAAATGATAAACTGTTTGATCCTGCTTAGCTGGGACGGAACTACAGTATCATTACTAGACTTCGGATTTTTGCATATTTGCAAGCTTTTTCCTTATGTGATATTGATATGCTCTTTAAACAGAAATTCGTTTCAGGTGTTTTGTGGTAAAATAGTAGAGTTTTATAGTGCATATATTTGCATGTTTCGGAGGTTAGTGCATGTTTATGTCGTTATTGCATATAAATGCATATTTAAAGGAACGACCAAATTGATAATTTTCAATATGCAATAACTTTCGTCATAAATGGAATTCCAAGTTTCTAATGTAAATAGCCTCAAGACTTTGAAATGGTTCATTGTTGTCAGTTTCGAATATCTTCCAAGGTCATGTAAAAGGAGAATAAGAAAGGTGTGAGTGATTCATCATAACGACAATGATGCATGATTGACACCTTTTTTTAGAAGATATAAATAACGGTGTCAAATCACCTACAACAAAATTTCCACGTCACCCATCTCGGAAGTTAAAGTTGGTACCGTTGTCTGTGTGTGTGGATTTGAAATTGTGTGGTCCTGTGGCAGGACAAAAATACCGAAAGAAAAATCTTCTAAAAGTTATCTCCTGACACAGGGTTAATTTAGTTGTAGTGCGACATCTTCAAATTGAATTTTAACTAGCTCAGAATTTTGTCCAATTTTTGTACATTTTTGTATCACCAAGAAAAAAAATTGAACGCTCAAATTAACAAAGGAGAGTCATTTCAAAATTTTGGCCCTTGGTTCATCAGTAATGTAACATTTTTAAATTCTACTTCTAACTAGCTTAGAATTTTCACTTTTTTGTAGTTTTGTACCATCAAACTAGTTAAAATTCAAATTTGAAATGTCTCACTACAGGTGAACGAAGTGAACAAATTTTCAAATGTCCGTCCTTGGTTTATTTGAATTGTACGAATTTTTTTCTTGGGTAATTAAAATTCTGTGCTAATTAAAATTCGAGTTTAAAAATATCTCACTACAAGTGATTGAAGTGGCCAAATTTTGAAATGAACCTCCTCGTTCATTTGAATGGTATATATCTTTTTGTTGGTGGTTCAAGAATGTAAAAAATTGGACAAAATTCCAAGCTTGTTAAAATTCGAATTTGAAGATGTTGCACTACAGGTGAGCGATGTGGCCAAAATTTCAAATGTCCTTCTCTCGTTTATTTCAATGGTAAAAAAAAATTCTTCATGGTTCACCAATGTACAAAAACCGGACAAAATTCTGAGCTAGCTACAATTCGAATTTAGAGATGTCGTACTACAGGTGATCGAAGTGGCCCAAATTTTGAAATGGTCTTCCGTCGTTTATTTAAATGGTACAAAATTTTTCTTGAATGGACAAAATTCTGAGCTAGTTAAAATTGAAATTTGAAGGTGTAGCACTGCAATTAATGAACCTTCTGAAACTATGGATTGAGGTCGAGAGACGTTAACAATTCAAGAAGAAAATATATTTTGCAAAGTGTGTGCTAAACAAGTAATATTTTCAAACTAAGTATGCTTGTTTTCAGAAAAGGACATTTTCATTTTGTCCGACAGCAAAAGCTTACACTTCAGCAGCGCCCTATTTCTTGGCCTTCTTATATAGCAGTTTCAAGTCTGGTAAGGAGTTCTACAAGTATGAAACAACCGAGTTTTTTTTTTTTTTCATACTCGACAGAGATCATTCCAAGGAAACCCTTTAAAAATGTATTTCGGGAAGAAATGAACAACCCTTTTGAAAATATGCTCTACAATTAATTAAAATATTTGCTTTACAAAATCTAAAACTTGTCGCAGCAGTTACTTTTTGAGATAAGTTTCCGAGTTTTCCTTTAAGGAGTTTCTGAGATTATTTAAATATAAGCTCGTGTTGCTTCGATATGCACCTGTCTCTCGAAACGTAACTTTCCTACTAAGTCTTCTTTTATGGTATCGATAACTTTACCTTCTTCCCATTCATGCTCCATGTCTCGCACAAATCAGTTTATTCCATTTAAAGTATCAATATTATACATTATAAATTCTTACTGTTTTAAACGGACAATATTACGCTAGAAGAAAATATTCTAGGATTAACACATAATTGGATACAAAAAGTAATTTGAAGTGGATTTATTTTCTTTTAAATAAGAACATAAGGTTTTGAATACAGGCTTTTAATACAGTAAAAAGGCCCCTTACTAAATGGAAATATTTCACGGTCCCATGAATTTAAAGGTTAAAAAAAGTGTTAAATTTTCTTGATTAGTCGGAACCTGTGTTGCGAACAATGGATGTTAAAATATACTTTCTAACGGAAATTTTCAAGTTCCGGAATGCAGCGTTTAGAAAAATTTTAGACATTCTGTGAGAGGTTAGGTATATAAACTACGTTGTCTGTAAAGGTCTTCGTTTACTTGTTACCCTACACATTTAACCTATAGTCTACTGCCATATAAGGCCCTAGATACCGTGCAACTTTTTGAACGAAGTGCAATTTATATAGTAATTTACAAACCAATAACTATTTCTCTAGCTGGTCTAGACATGAGACAAGGGGCATAATATACACAATAGATCAAAGGGAGCCAAAAGTAGAGGGACGAGCGCAGAAAAGAGCATAGCATATATAATACTTTTTGTCTTGGCCTTGGAAAATGTATGTAGGCTTTTTTGTTCACATTAAGTTTTGTGTGTATGAATTTGTAGCATAACTAAATACTGTAATTTAATACGATATGTATAAGATTTTATTCTATCTCCCTATGTCTTTTTTTTACGAGTCCTGTCCAATTTCGTTAGTCAGGTTTTGTTATATGCTTATGCCAGAAATGTTTATTTACTTCTCTGGGTATATTTATTCTTTATTCACAAATACTTGGCACATTCCTTTATATATATATATATATGAGGGTAGATGTATTTCAATTAAACATACTGAGCTGTTTGAACCTGAAGAAACCAAATATATTAAAGAATCTAAGAAGCTGTGGATACTGAAAACATTAAAAGCGAACTTGCGTTTATCAATACTCATTTCAGTTGAATTTCAAAGATCATAACGAGATTAGAAAACCGATGATTAGGACTTTGTAGTGCATTTGAGCTGTTTGATTCAATAACGAAACAGGTTCCGCCAAGACCAATCGGACAAACATTTTTTTTCGAAGAGCACAGTCAATAGACGCGAAAAAAACTGGCATAAAATTCTTGTCTAATGCAAATGAAGTGTTCCTGGGAACAACGACGCACGAATTACAGATTTATCGGCAAGTAACATTGCTTCTTTGAAATACTGTTCCTTAACGACCTGTGACACGGAAGGAACATTTTCGATGTACAGTAGGGCGGGGCGAACTTCAAGAAATGTAAACAGAAGCTTTTGTCTCTAGTTCTAAAAGTTGATACAGGTAAAAATAATTTCGTATGTAAAATTTCAGATTTTTATCTTTTGATTTAAGGGTCCCAACTTTGAGTTAACAATGAAGCTATTATTGGCATATGATAAAAAGTAGTTTTTTTTTTGTTCAGTAGGTTTATTGTTCTGAAAAATGCATTAATTTTTTAAAAAAGAAGTATTACTTAATTATCTGCTTTCATAAACGCATGCTTAGTATCCAAAATTCCTTCTTGATTCCTGGGATGAAGCAATCATTCCATGTCTGGCTTTATGACCAAAAACTTTTGTGGAAACCTTGGAAGCTTCTTTTACGACTCGTTCAACTGCTTGTGAATGACATTGAATTCCTGTGGTCCTATCTCAATCTTTGCCAGCAATTCTTCATCTGACATTGAGTTTACAAGTGGAGGTGACGTTTTGACGGAAGCATCCCAATCAATCATCTTGTAGTAGTTTTCTGCTTCGAGATGAATCATAATATTTGATTTACAAAATTTTCTCACTCCAGCTTGATTGGTCGTTCTTGCAACTAGTGTTGTAAAAAAACGGTTTTTTTTCTGTGAAGTTTTTTTTTCAATAAAAAACATCGTTCTTTTTCATGTTTTTTTTCAAATGTCTGTTTTTTTTCTGGCAACTATTATTTATTGATTTATGTTGCAGATTATTGAACTAATCAACAGAACTTGAGTCGAAGCCCTCGTAACTTACAAATCGTTTGTTTCTTTGTACCTATACCAGCAAAATTGTGTGATTATTCCTTTCGGCCCCAGGTCATTTTTAGCGTTTTCCAACATTTCCAGTTAGTGACTTATTGCTCAAAAACTATTCATTCGATTGATATGGTTAAGGCCTTGGTTTTTAGAAAATGGATGTGGCTGTTTTTTGGTGCAAGTTTCATTGCAGTGTTGCCAACGGGTGGGAAATTATTGAGGGAAATGTAGGGGTGAAAATTTACAAAAAAAAATCCCTAACCGAATTTCAAATTTTTTTGTATCTAGCACCACTGCTGCTATATGGGTTCAAGTCACCTAAACAAATCTTTGCTGTGTTGACAATGTTCAGTGAAATCCTGAAGTCGCTGGCTTCCATTCAAAGAGGGAAAGAAAAAATTCTGTCATACACATGAAATTTTGACACTTTTTACGCCTCAGAAGCAAAAATCAAATATGCCGGGGCTACAGTTTCTCTAATTATCCTATTGAAACTTTTTATGGCGCGTTCTGTAGGGCAAAGAGGAAGCTTTCAGGTAGTGGTACGTTTGTTTTAATGTAGGCAGTAAGATGGTAATAATAGAGGGGAGAAGGGAAATTTTCCGAATTTTTCACCTAATAGCGGGAATTAATTGTTTTGGCTGGAAACGCTGTTATCAGACAGACGAAAGCTATCTGAAAATAAACCGTAGTACTCCAAGAATATATCCTACAAGTATCATGGCGATATATAACAAAGTAAGCATAAAATTAAAAAAAAAATCTCATTCTACCTGAGAAATTCATTATTTTCTTACCATTTCCAGAACATGGTTTATTATAAACCTCAACTGTACTTCCCCTAATTATTCTAGTGAAAATTTTTATGGTGCGCTGTGAAGGCTAAGGATGAGGCTGTTAGACACTGGTACGTTTGTTCCAATGTAGCCGGCAAGAAGGAAATAATAGAAATAAAAAAGGGATTTTTTTTTTTCAAAATTTGCCCCTAAAATCTGGAATTAAAATTTTCTGTAGCTGGCAACAATACTATCAGACACACACAAACTATCATAAAATAAGCCTTGGTATCCCTCTAGTATATCCCATAAGTATTGTGACGATATCTAATAAAGTAAGTATGTCAATAAAAAATATCTCATTCTACCTTTAAAAAAAATCACAGTTATCTTCCCAATTAGAGAACAAGGTCTACTGTAAACCTCAATTGTACTTCCCCTAATTATCCTATTAACCTTTTCTATAGTGCATTGTGTAGGGCAAAGACGAGACTTTTAGATACTGGTACGTTTGTTTCTATGTAGCCAACAAGAGGGGAATAATAGAGACAAAACAGGTAATTTTCCCAAAATTTCGCCCTAAAATCTGGAATTAAAATTTTCTGTAGCTGGCAATACTGCTACCAGACAGACGCAAACTATCTTAAATTAAACATTGGTACACCACTAATACATCCTACAAGTATTATGGCGATATTTAAGGAATAAAGCTTCTAATTACCAAAAATATATTACGGTAAACAGAAAAGTAAGGAAAAACTAGAAAAATCAAGGGTTAGAACCTAATTACGTGCGCCCCCTAATTACCCCATTGTAACGATTTGTATTTGCGTTTGTTAAGTAAGGACAAATGTTCGATTGGCGTAAGTTGACTTGCACTCGGACGTATAGGTACGGATTTATAAACAAAAATGTCTATTTTTTTGTCCAAATATAAGAGAATTTTAATTTCCCTAATTGGTAACACTGCGCGCAGGCCCGTCCAATTGATGTCAACAGTTAGGTATCCATCCGAGGTATCTAGCTGGGAAGTCTCAGGATGTCTTTCTACAACGAATGAAGCTACAAGGAAAAAGAAGTAAAGGAAATTCGAAATTAGAAAATTCTCGAATTTTTGACGGGTGAAATTTGAGAAGGAAATTCGACACCAGAAGAAAAAGAAATTAATATGATGAACTATAGTCCAACCATATTTTTCAAGAATAATATCCTGATATCTTAATTAATGTCCACACAAGAACGGATTAAACAAGTGACACACCCGTGTGTGCCACTTTGGCCATCTGGGCCACTGAGTATACATTTGATTACATTTTTTGGACTACTAACTCGTGTTGTTGTTGTAGTTATAGTCTCGACTAATAATAATATCGTTGTAAACAACAACTTTATAAGGAAAATTTTCTCTCCTTTTTACATCTTAGTTCCACCACTGTTGGTGAGAAATGCAGGGTGTTTTAAAATAAATTATGGGATTTTAAGTCTTCGTAGTACGTATTACATTTTACGTACAATTATAAGCAATGCATCAAGTAAAAGAGCATCTCAAACAGTCTTTTCTACAAGTGTTCAATGTGAGATTCATTCGTCACACGGCACACATCTAGTCGATAGGCGAGAAAGGTCCATAAACTTTCCGCCATATGGCCCAAAACAGATTCAATTTAGGGGAGTCTCGTTTCAACTGTACCATTTCCTGAGGATTTGCTGACGGCCAGATGCAAACATTATGAGTGTTCACATTAGCTCTTAGGTGAAAGGTCGATTTATCACTGAAGAGACACGATCCAGAAAATCTTCATTGTTATGCAGGAATATTTCACTTGCGAAAGTGACACGTAAACCGTAGTCTGTAGGCTTTAGACCTGTAGCAACTGCAAACGATAAAGATGTAGTTGCAAGTCTCCCTAATATTCTTCACACAGACGGTTGCACTGTAAAGATTCAGTCTTTATTAAAACACAAAAAGCTCTCTGCTCTCTAATCTCCATCTTTGCTACTTTTTCTTTCTAACAGCAGACAGAAGAAACAATGCTACAAAACTGACAGTGAGTTGCTCTTTCATTTGATATAATATTTATAATTGTAAGTTAATTGTAATAGATACTACAAAGTTTCAAAACCCTAATATTAATTTTGAAACACCCTGCATTACCAGGATGTCTATCGTTCACGAAAGTCACGAATGTCACGAAAAAGGTCACGAAATTAGAAAATGGCCATGAAAGTCACGAAAAAGTCACGAAATTTAGCTTTTGGGTCACTATTTTTTTTAACTGTTCAAATGTAAGTACAGATTGTAAAATTTTGTTCTATAAAACGTCAAAGTTCACCACCAAAAATGTCTATGGTCAGCTTTAGATGCTACCAAATCGCAAGCAAAGTACGTTTCTATCGCATGGATGAAAATTCGGTCTAATTCGCACCGGAATTCGCTCTTGAAAATATTAGGAAATTTTATGATTAGCTAACAAAAGGTCACGAAAAAGTCACGAAATTTCATTTTGTGATTTTAGTAGACACCCTGATTACTTCAAATTGAGTCATCCTATATTCATGTCTTTTATATACATATCATCAGGGCCGGTCCTAGTCAATTTGCCGCCTCCCCCTTTCTCCAGAAAGAACAAATCTTAAAAGTCATGATTTTACGTATGCTACTCCAGCATGAACAACAAAGGTGAGGGTAAATGCAGTCGCACTCAGAAAGGCTTAAATACTTACTAAAAATGCAATCCCGTTGTGTCTTTTTTTTTCTTTAAATATTAATCTATTATGTTAGTGAAAGATAAAGCAGAGGAAAGATGGTAATCCTTTTTATAGAATTCACTATCGAGCTTCAATCTCAATGCAATTCCAGTTCAATATCAGTTTGCAATCCAGTGCAACTAGCTCTTTTATCTTTATTTCTTGATTTTTCTTCTACATCTAAGCAATGAAAAACTTGTTTCTATCTTCAATGATAAGGAACTTGTTTCTGACAAAAACAAGACTAGTTTCATATCAAAACTGTAATGACTTACTAAATGGAACAGATATTCACTACTATTCGAGAATTGAATTCTTGCATTTGACAACAATCAAGCAATTTGTGCTCGGATTTATTCGACCATTTGCTTTAGCATTGTCCATGTGGCCTTAACCTAATGCAACCTAAACATAATTTATGAATGTAGTATTCAAATAGAAGGTCAGCTTAGTAAATGTAACTACCATCATCATGAAGTCTGTTTCCAACAAGAAACATTTAATTTAAATAATATACTTAAGACAGATTTTGCCGGACCATCCAAGCTTGCCGCTCCACGCAAATGTACGTGTTGCATATATGGTAGAGCCGGCTCTGCATATCATATATATATCTAGTCGACAAATCTTATATATAAAAGAGAACGCACAAATCCTTTGTTCCCTCATCACGCTAATACGGCTGAACCAATTTCTTTCATTTTTGGGGGGTTATTAGGATTTGGACCCTAGATGGTTTTTATCATATCACTTTAATTTTTAATTACCAGTGTCTTGAGATAATTGACCATTCAAGTGTCCATAACGTACAAATCCTTTGTTAGTTCATCATAGGTAAAAATAAACGTATTTATATGCAACCCGCATGACCGTGTCACTCGGCGGGTTAACATAAACGACAGGCGATATAATGTTAACATTTACTGCAATCTTCTATGGTTTTTATCATATCACTTGAAAGCGAAAAAGTAAAAATTATCTAAGTAACAAAGTTTATTGCGTTCCGGGGTGACCGCAGCGAAGCGGGGTGAACGCTGCTAGTTATTTATATATATAGCATTTAGAAAAATACTATTAGGCAAATTAGTATTAGTTTTTACCCTTAGACAAATTATTTGACTTTTATACTGTTTGTGACATTATTTTCGTACTTATTAAAGGCCTGTTTTCACGAAAAAACAAAATTTCATTTCTACTTTTATTTCTTAGTTGATATTGATGAAAACTGCTGAAACCCGAATTGTTAATAGGTATGGTATTCATGTAAATTGTAAAATATGTGTAGCATATCAGTATCTAGCGTGTAATTTATGTTGCATTTTACGGTAATTACATGTACATAAAAATATTTCATACTTAAATAGACGTAAGATGCATTACAAATGACTATTTGAAAAAAAACGAAATTTAGAAAAAAAAAACGAGAGGCAATGTTTTTTTTTCTAAAAAAACGTACATTTCTGAAAAAATACGAACCGTTTTTTTTTCTATTTACAACACTACTTGCAACAACAATCTTGTTTACTGCATCTTTTCTTACTTCAATGTCTGGATCTGCAAGAGCTGCAAGAAGAATATTTTCACTGTGGGCAAAATAACAATTTAACTTTAGAGATCTTATTGCAGCTTCCTTCATCTCACTATCGGGTAAATTTCTAACTTTCTCCAAAATAAAATAGAAGTTACGTGATCCATCAGTGCAGTTGGAAAGGGTTTTTATCTCAAACCAACTTGGAGCATACACTCTAACGATGTAGGTTACAAGCTACAATAGGTTTCTGGATGAATTTCTTGTGCTCATGAACAAACGAAAGGTTCGATTGGCGAGCGTCAACCACCTGGCGTGATTAAGGGCACCTGGAGAAGCAGTTTGTAAAAATTTTATAACAGCAGCATCAGCGTTGTCCTTTCCCTTTTGTACTGTGATGCAAGCCTTCAGCAAATACTTTTGATCAGCGCTAAAATCTTTTGTGATATTCACACAAAATTCCTTGACATTTCCAGTGACGGGCTGGAAATCAACTATTGGAACATCCCGTGGATCAAAACTTAGCATCTTTCCGATATGCCCCGAAAATCCCTTTGGACCAGTTGTTTTGCCATCAATATTTTTAAAAATTTCTCTTAGTGGAAGCTCATTCAGATGCAATATACAAATAAGCCACTGTAAAGGTCGATTTAAAGCTGTTTCCAGTCGACGTATAATTCCAGAATGTTCGCCGGTCTTTGTATTTGTTCCATCACATACCAGAGCACGCAAAGTAGCTGTCGAATCCGTGTCACGTATAACAGAGGGTATTTCATTTGAAATATCTTCTGCTTTGCCACTTTGTGGAGCAATATGATCCACGTATTGTTCACTAGGATATGCAATAATAACGTAGTGACCCTCCTTCTTTGTTAGTTGTCCTCCATCTGGTCCAAATAGTCTGGTTTCATCTATGCGCCCATCAAAACCGACACAAATTAGCCTGCGCAAGTCAAACGAACGAGATTATGCTCCCTTGTCTCTCCAATAAATTCGCTGTCTCCGCAACTTTGTTGGTCCTAGAATATTTTCCGGTTTATCCAGTTTCAGGTCTTTCAGACATGCATTAATTAATTTGCAAGCATCTCGGTTACTAACGCCAGTTCTTTCCATCATTTGGCTTAAGTTTGAGTACTGATGCCTATTTTGTGCTGGCCGTTTTTCGGAATCCGTGTCTTCAGAGTCGGATGTGTTTGCTTCATAAGGTGATTCATCTTCCAAGGTCACACCACTTGCTTCATTTTCTTCCATAAAGTTCAACTGACAGACAGTAGTTTTAGTCGTAGTTAGGCTTTGCAAATGCTTTTTCCTAAACCGCTCTTCCTTGTCCTTCCTCTCTGCTTTCTTCTGAAGTGAACTCGAAACAATCTTGTCAATCGAACCGATTACCATTTTCCGACCCGAAGTCTGACCTACCCAGAAATTCCACTCAATTTGTGGTACTTTTATGGCGCATTTACACAACTGTCTGTCCATTATTTCGTTTTTAACACACTTGCAAGTACAGATATCAAATACTTGTTTGAAATTACTGAAGTCCGCTTTGAATGTAAGTGATGTGCGCTTTGCTGGTGGATATTTTTGGAGCTGTTTGGCAAGTCGTATGAGCTTTGAAAGTTTGCCCAAAACGCTGGAATATCCAATGACTGGAATGCTAGCTTTGTTCCAGATACTGACAAGATCATTCGCCACATATTTTAAAATATCTCTCGTAGAAGGTGTCTCTTTCCCCTCTTCAGGTAGCATTTTTCTGTAGAACAGGTAGCATTTAACTACTTCTTCCCTCGTCGGGAGTTGTCTTCCAGAAAATACTTCAGGCTGACCAAATAAAGAATGGTGAGACTCTGATCGAGTCAGTGGTCCTCTCGAAGATGAAGCCATACTCTATGTTAGTTTGCTATACTGAAATACATACAATTTCACAAAATCGTTGTACTCGGTATGGAAAATTTAAATATGAATGTAATGAATTAAGAGATATACTTCACACCCAGTAGGGATGAGAAGTCCGTTTTTTCTGAGGTGGTTCACCCTCTTAGATAGTTGATGATAGCGTGCTGTATTCCCACTCACAGTGAGTACTCGTTGTTTAATGAGGCGGGTGTCCTCAAATCGAAAGTATAGATAATAATTAAGTTGTTCTGCTCCCACTAAAAGTGAAAACCCTTTTATTAATGAGGCGGGTGTCCTCAAATCGAAAGTATAGATGATTATTAAATTGTCCAGCTCCCACTAAAAATGAGAACCCGTTTATTAATGAGGCGGGTGTCCTCAAGTCGAATGTATAAAGCTAGCTGTGACTCCCCTGTGCTCTCAATAAGAGAAAAACACGGTGATGTCGATCTTACGATCCTTCACTGTGTAAGCTCCTTCAAAAACTTAGATTTTCTTCTGGCTCCCCTGTGGTCTCAGACGAGAAACACGGTGATGTCGACCAGAGACTGATCCTCCACAAAGTGAAATTTTCATCTCATAAAAAATATTTTTTTTAAGGCTAGCCTACGACTAGCAACCTTTCAAAGGGCTACACCCTCTTTTAGAGAAGGGAGTTAAAGGTATAGGAGGAGTGAGGATTCGGTGGATGGGCTATGGGCTGTTTTATTGATATCTTTATTTAATCATTCTTTTACTGTGAGGTCTTTATGATCTTTTCGATCATAAACATACAAGGTAGAAGGGACTTCATATTTTATATAAATGTTAACATAACGAAAAATAATATAGGAAATGTAACAATACAAAACAAACAAGACAAAAGGGAAAAAAAACTATAGAATTTTAGAGTATATAACAACAGAAAAAATATAGTGAATAAATGAACTCATAACAATAAGCAATAAAGGAAAAACTAACGACATTGGAATATAAACTAACGTACAATTTGAAATCATAAGCACTGATGGAGATGAAAGATGAAGTGAGGTCAACTTGACGCCACAACACATTATGATGACTGTTAGAAAGACAAATGTGGTTATCTTCTGCCTAGGGGCTGCTCTAGGCTAATGAAGACGTGGTGAGCCCTGTTAGCAATGATGGAATCACTGTGCACAAAATGATGGAAAAATATGAGGGAAATGAACATGCAGGCGATATTCTTCGAGGAGTTGACGATCGATGTGGTCTGGTGGTACAGTGTAGCAGTATAATGTAAACAGAAGGTGAAGTTTAGTATAATGGTATCGAGCGGGAGAGGAGCGGAGTGCAAGATGATGCATGGTTTCAAAGAGGAGAGGTTGATGGTGTGTGTAACGCTGAGTGATAAACTTTAAACGGAGTGCTTCAAGGTGATAGCGGAGAGTAGGAAATGAGATCAAGGAATAGAGATCACGAGTCGGACTTGGCAGAGAGATTCGGAAGGCAATGCGAAAAGCATGTCTTTCAAAAATGGCTAGTTTGTCATAATAGGAGGAGGAAGCGGAAATCCAAGCCGGAAAGCCGTACGTAAGAACTGGCCTGAGAAAGACTTTGTAGGTGTTCAGTATGACGTTAGCTGTAAGGCCCCAAGTAGTACCGGTTAGCCGTTTTAGCAAGTTTAGACGGTTGTAGGCTTTAGTTCTGATACTTTGGAGGTGTGGTTTCCAGGTGAGATGGTTATCGAAGATAATGCCTAAGTAGGTGACAGTGCGTGTTGGAAGGATGAGTGTATCGTGGACAGTGAGCTTTAGAAGGGATGGATTTCGATGAACTTTGGTACGCTTACGGGGTGGAACGAAAACGATGGCTTGAGTTTTAGAGGCATTAATTTTGAGCTTCCATTTAGAACACCAGTGTGTGAAACCATCTATAGCTGCTTGTAATGAAATATTTATGGCTTGGATGGTTTTGCCAAGAGCAAGGAAAGCAGTGTCATCAGCATACTGGAACAGGTGAACATCAGGCGGCAGCTGTGGAAGATCTGCAACAAACAGGATGTATAAGAGAGGGGAAAGAGCAGAACCTTGAGGTACCCCACACATAAGAAAGATAGGATGCGAAAGTTGCTCATTAATTGCAATGTATGAGATGTGACATCCTAGGAAGTGATAAATAAGGCGAATATAGGCTATCGGAAACTTAAATTTGATGAGCTTGTATATGAGTGCTAGGTGCCAAACCTTGTCAAATGCCTTCTCAAGATCGAAGAGAAGAAGACAGGAGGGTTGAATGGAGTTGTAATGATTGGTGATCAGAGTTGTGAGACGGAGTAATTGATCGTTGATTGAAAAGGATGGTCGAAAACCGGCTTGATGTGTAGGTAGGAGTTGGCGGTCGAGTAAATATGGATGTAGGCGTTTTACAAGTATTCGTTCGAATAATTTGCTCAATGTAGAGGTTAACTGTATGGGGCGAAAGGATGAAACATTCAATGGAGGTTTATTAGGTTTGGGAAACATAAGAGTTTTAGACACTTTCCAGTCAGTAGGAAAAAATCCCGTTCGGAGTATAAACGTATGTATAAATGCCAAAAGGGTAAGTAGTGTTATAGGACTTTCTTTAATGTGTCTGTAAGTAATAGAATCGAGGCCAGGTGCAGTGTTTCGTTTACGCTGGATGACAGATGTAATTTCGGGAACTGTGATAGGACTCGTAAGAACATGGTCAGGAAGTACATGAGTGATGTTTGGTTGTAAAGATCTTGAGTGAAGGTTCACTTGATCGATTGGATGATGTATGTCCGTGTTGTCCGACTCGGATGGGGTGAATATGCCCTGCAGATAGTCAGCAAAAGCGTTTGCTTTATCTGTGTCTGAATGAAGTGGGGCATCATGTAGTAGAAGGGGATATGGGGTCCTGGTGTGTTTGCCACAGAGTGCATTGAAACGCTTCCAGTATAAGGTAGGATGTGCTGTGTCGGAAAGATGACTGCAGGTTTTCACCTACTGGCGTAATTTATAAGCCGAAATGTAGTTACGAACTGTTCTTTGGAGTTGACGATGAAGGCGGAGTGCTTCGGGATTCCGGGTGCGCAGGAATTCCCGATATGACTGGCGTGAGCGACGGACAAGAGCTAGATATTGTGGTGGGAGTTTCGGCCGGTACGGGATGGATTCAGACTGTGGAATGTGTCGAGAAGAAGCCTGTTGAATGGTAGTAGTGATAGTATCGACCTGGTGCGTGAGTTCGTCTTGCGTAGTTGGGGATTCGTAGGCTGCCAGTGCGTTTGATATATAGGAGCGATATGAGGGCCAATCTGCTTTATCGTAACGTGGTGATATGCGTAGCGAAGGTGATGATGTAGGAGAAGGAAGACCGGAATGATAAATGAGCTTAATGGGCGCATGGTCGCTCCCAATTAAGTCCAAAACAGTTACCGTACAACGACTGATGATAGTGTTGGAGACCAATGCTATATCGGGAGTAGTATTACTGATAGGACGGGTTGGGGACGGTAGTACAAGCAAAGTGCCGGTGGTATGAACGGTAATGAAGTCCGTAAAGGCATCTCGCTCTGTTTGAGAACGACTATGAAGGTTGATGTCGGCGAGAATAATGAAGTGTTTATATGATTGAGAGATGTGTGAAAAAAAGTCGTGAGGAATGGGAAGGCCGGGGCGGATGTAAATTGTTGTGAGAGTAAGAGCAATATTTTTGAAATACAAGGTAGTGATGACGTGTTCGGGGATATGTAAGAGAGGACATTGGTGTGATCGGAATGGAAGTGAAGGACGAAATCCTATCGCAACACCGCCGTTGGCTCTAAGCGCTGGGATTTGACTATCATGACGGAGTAAGGTGTATCGAGGGATAGTGCAAGAGGTAGTGTGCTTTAGAAAAGTTTCGTTTAACAGAAATGCCGTAACGTTTTCTTCCAATAAGAGAGTCTCAAACAGTACTTTGTTTTTAAGAAGAGAGCGGATATTGAGAAATAAGAATATAATATCCATAGTTGATAAATTTATACTGCTGTTTCGAGTTTGGTGGTATGGAAGTGGACATAGTTGTTAGAGTATGTAGCGTATAATGACACATGAAAAGTGGATTTGGCGGAAGCAATAATATGTTGAAGAACATGTTGACGTTGGAATGGATGTATATTTTGCAATGTCAGAGCAATGAATTCGAGTAGTTTGCTAACGGTAACAGGATCGTCAACTGTGTGGTTGGTAGAAACTGTCGGTTCTGCAGCCCGCAAAGGAACAACAAGCTCCGGATGAGATTCTTGTGCTGTAGATTTGCCTTTACATTTATAACTATATGCGGGGTGTTGATCATTGCACGTGGGGCATTTTGGAGGTTGTTGCATGTTTGGGCAGATACGAGTTTGATGAGGCCCAGAACAGTAACCGCACACAGTAGAGTTGGTGCACTGAGAAGTATGATGGGAGTTGTATACCTGACACTTCTCACACCGGAGAGGCAAAGGTGGTGAAGAACGCGATGGTTCGACACGGTGTTTACGTTTATAGATAAGTGCCCCTGCAGTGAGGAGGTTATCGATGGTGTCTTGAGATGAGGCGAGGACACGTACCATGTAAGTGGGACCAGCATTATTTCGAATACGAATAACTTTGCTGATGGTATGTCCTTCGTATTGAAGTTCTTCATAAATCTCCTCATCACTGAAAGTTGGGTCGACTCCCCGAATCACGACGGAAAGCAGTGGAGGTCGTCTCGGTGGGGATGCTTGTTTGCGTCGACTAGAACTGAGTGAAGTGATGGTAGCCTGTTTGCCGAATATTTCAAATGAAGCCTTATTCCGAATTGTCATATTTTTTTTTTAAGGGTTACGGGAATAGGGTAACATAGTGAAATCTTTATTCATCAATTAAGTTTCATCATGCAGAAAATAAGTTCCTACTCCCAGCCATTAGAGGGTTACGCCCTCCCTCATAAAAAATAACGGCGTACAGATATAAATGCAAGATTTGGTAAAAACTTGTTGCAAGTTTTAGGATAAAACTGCGTTAATTGCATCGAACAAACATTTATTTTAAGCAAAACAAGAGAAAAATGAAAATATGTATAAACTATAATTAAAATATGTGGTAAAGAAATTCTGCAACTACACGCAAAACCTTTTGTTTTACAAAAATATACTGACATTTGTGGTGCCATCTAGCGAGAAATTGGAAAATTACAAAATAATAAAATTACTGAATCAAATTCCAGTTGCGACCAGTAGAAGTGTGATTTTTTTTTTTAGAAATCATACTGGAAGTGTGCTTAGCACATGCAAGAGCAGCGATCTTCATTAAATTTGCATCAATAATGTTTGTGCCCCGCCCTAATGTACAGTAATGTTTTGACTGACAAATGCAGGCTTTTGCCAGAAAATACCGAAAACTACATAGTTGTCTATTGTAGCATGGATGCATCATAGTTGTACACCATAGTGGTCTATTGTAGCATAAATGCACCATAGTTGTCTATTGTAGCATGAATGCATCATAGTTGTACACCAAGGAGGCCTATATGTAGTTCAAGTAATACAACTTTTTTCTCTAAAGATAATAAAATTTCTCGTTTAACTTTAGCTTTTAATTGGTGCATATATATATCCTTTTTAGTGCATATTTGCATATTTTCATGATTTGCAGCGCATATTTGCATGGATATTTTGCCGTTTTTTAGTGCATATCGATCCGAAGTCTAATCATTACCATTTCATGTATATATCGCAACAAGTGTTCTTATAGTAATTTTTTAGTGTTTTATAGTGTTCATATATTTATAGTCTCAATAATATCTACAAGTGTGTCAGTGTTGTGGTGTAGTTACCTTTCACTAATTACAATTGTGCATTTTTTTCAGTGTGGGGGGTTTAAGGATCCCCACATCACGACAAAAGCACGTGCCAACTTAACTATTGATTATAAACAACGTAGCAGACAAGAAGCCGACACGAAAGACACCGAGGAACGCCGAAAGAAGACAGACCTCACGGAAGGACCCGAAGAGGACAGATAAAAGGCGGACCACCGAGGGACTCAGAATCAGTCGACCAACTGATCGTACCTACCTTAAACCCTGGAGGCTGCTATGAAGCTAAGGGGATCACCTTGAATACCATACCTCGTGAGGGCTGCTATGAACGGAGGTTCTGAAAACCAAATCCTTGAGACTACCAGAGGCTGCACTGAAGCTAAGGAGTTGTCCGTACAGAACACTATAATCTGTAACCTTGGTCATTGAAGGGATATTTTACTGTTAGAACTTTTGTAGACACAAAAGATTTAATTTTATAATAAAATTGGTGAAGGGATACATCTCAGTCCATTATTGACTCTACCAAAGTCATTATATATATAGATACATAGATAGATGTAAATATTTCAATCTTCTACAGTAGAGAAATTTCAACATTTCTGAGGTTGTTTCTCCTCATTTGTTCCTCTGCAATATTTGACCCTTTTCTCGTATGCTTAGTCTTTAAATGTGAAATCATGCAAGAGTAACTCTCACCTTTAACTGGAACAACAACTTTATCGTTGTTCGATAGATTCTACTGGTGTTTTCCTTGAACTCTCTTGACATACTTTTAAGCAAAAACTTCATAGTTAACACAACTAGAAACACGACTGTATCTGATTTACTTAGCTGACGCCATGGCAATAAAGTATAAATTAGTAGTTTTTCTATTATCTTAAAACTACATATATCTGTACATTAACATATTATTTTGGGTACATTGTTTAGAAAAACTATGATTGACAACGGGGGTTCCGCAGAGAATATCTATATAAAATTATAAATTACAACAGCACCTTAGCACTCGTATATGTATTTGAAAATTCTCATCTTTAATAAAGATAGGCACAAAGAGAGAAAGGAGGATAATTTCATTATTCAATTCATTCTGGAATTCTGAAACTTTAGTCAAGAATTTCAGATCTTCGGAACCAGCATTTAGCATTTGTTGAATGTGTTGAACTTATAAAAATTAACAGTTTGATTAAACATCGTATGCGGTTGGGGGCTATTTGAATTTAGATAGCAAACGGTAGTCTATAAAGACAGAAATAGTAGCAATAAGCTAACCTCGTATCCGGCTATTTTTCACGAGCTATAATGTTACTCATAACTTTACACAAATATTTTCAACCCGAAACAAAAAAGAAAGAATTGCTAGAGAGTTTACCAAATCTATTTTGCATTGGAATTTTTTATTACTTCCACTGTATAAGTATAATGTGTATTTATTTTACCTAAAAATTAAGTAGTTTTCCGATCTTAATGAGCAACAAATTTAAAATTAGATATTGTTTAAGAGCATATGCAGTCACTTACTTGTGTCAATTATACTGGAGTGATACTTTCAAAATATTTAACGTGTAATCGTTACGTAACGATTGAAACAAAATGTATATGTTTTACAAATACCTACCTGAATTTAAACTCTGTATACAATAATAGCTCTGTGGTAAGAAAGTCAGTCCGACAAATATAACTCACACCAAAATCCTCTTACCGGCAAAGCATACAAATCATATTGAAATAGAGAGGGGGATCAAAAGTTACAGAAGTAATACAGTAAAACAAAATTTTGGGAGTCTCCGAAATTAATTTGTTATAGTGAAATTTTGTTACACTGAACTTTTCGTTTTCTCTCCTTTCTCCACTTCCAGATGTATTTTGCGTCTTTCTTTTGTTTTATGCATATTTCTGGGCATTACTGGTATCTATGGCCTTAAATCCGTCATGTAAGAGAGATGACGTCCCTAGGCGAGCACACTATCCGAAAAATGTGAGAAGGAATGAAGCAGTCTAGGACCTATATGCTAGATACCATCCCAGCATTTTCCTGGTATAAATGAGAAAAATCTAGGAAAAATCTCCCTCAGGATGGCTAGACTGAAACAGTTGTTACACCTTTTCGATCGAATGTCCTCACTGGAAACATTTTTCTTTTAAAGAAAGCTGTTGTTACTTTTTTTTTTATCCATATTGGAGTCATAAATTAACAGGCACACCAATGTACACGTCACTTTACGAACAAAGGACAAAGAGTGAACGCATGACGCAATATGAATAAATGAAATGGTAAGGTAGAGATATTGGTTAATTTTCACCTTTGTGCTCTTACTTAGCTATTAGTGTTATTATCAAATAGTATTACTTCTTGCATTGGAAGACACGCAACGCTTTTTAATGAAATAACGCTACCTGTTTATTTCAAATCGCTATCCTGCTCGACTGATCGCGTAGAGGTATGAAAAGTAGCTGCTACCATATCATCCCAATAAGAAAATAATATGTGGGTTATAACCCAGAACGAACATCGATTATATTTTGAAAAAGGAAAGTTAAATAAAGGCAAAAATACTAAATTTTCATTAGTTATATTGAAAGTTCGACGTTGGTTAAAATAAACTGTCTTCAACACACATTACATAGCGAGAAAGGTAGAGACCTAAAACTAATTTCGCAATTCAGAACATTTCGTTATAGTGGCGTTCGTTACAGCGATCTATTACTGTATTTGTTGAATACCAGTGGTTGAAAGTAAACAAACAAAAACAACAAATGCCTATGAAGAAAAATAATCATGTCCATGTGGTGCACATGTTACTTTCGATCTATAGTGACAATTTTTACAACGGATATTACCGTCACCTAGCGCGAAGTGAATGACAGCATCCTCCAATGAAAACTTTGATGCCATGAAATAGCCAGAATGCACGACAACCAAATACAGTATCATCAGTGAAGGCGTCATTGAATTTCCTAAGATAGGTGCATCGAAATCGTCATCATAGATCGGGAAAAACCTCTGTATAATTAAGTGTTAGTTAATTTGTACAATAAAATTCATGTTGATTTTTTTTAAAAGATATTTATTACATTTTCCAACTGCATTGCAGTTTTCGCAATACAAATTACTTTCTTCAACATGAAGCTAACGTAAACATAATGCATTACGTAATATGCTATCATGAAACGTCCTTAATGTCAATATCCAACACTTCTATTCCTTTCCCGTGAACACAAACTGATATTTTCTTCCTGGAAAAGACAAAACAAATATTAAGAAAGCAGTAACACTGACAAAAAGAATTAGTTGTAAACAAATTAAGAAGAGAAGAAAAAATAATAAATAAGTACTCTTATAAAATTGTACTAATAATTGTACAATTGCGTTTTTTTAGTTTGGATGCCAAATTATTATTTTAACACACGAAAATAAGTGTCAACTTATGTCACTCGAAGCGTTCTTTAGAATTACCGTTGCATTTTTTTTATTAAAAAATGAAAATTATGAAACAGCCGCACGTTAGTCAGAATGTTTGTTCTAAAAATAAAAGTCATTATATTGCATACTCCAGGAATTACTAATTCTTAGTGTTCTTCGAGTCTTGTCGGAGTAAACTAATTTCTCAGTTTATCAAACGATAAAGTACAGTATATCACTTCAGATTTGTAAGAAAGCCTCTCTCTGCTTATTTAAGAAAGAACCCATGATTCAAAATGTAGACTGAGGAAGCCTTGCAACAATAACAATAATTTCACAGAAGTTAGATAATTGCATGTTACGATCAATGCTTGTCAGTGACAATATACTTGAATATTGCAATACTTATACAATAGCTTTTCATATATTACGTATTTAAGTAATGACGTATGTAAGTTGAGGAATGACATATACTACGAGCAAAGTTTTATTTAAGCTCACGGCTGGCATTCAATCTGAACATTCCATTCCTTAATGAGTTAACTGGCTCGCCCAAATAGGTGTTTATACTATGAAATATTCGATCGCTAAGGACCGCTGAATCAACCAGTAGCTAGTTTGAGAACATCCTCTATTAGCCAAGGGCTTTGTCACAAAAAGTCATTGGAAGTTAAGGAGTCTCGTTTTGGGAGCCTATGGTGTCTGACAATCCGTTTGAGTCGCCTGGACAGCCTGAGCCCCGCAGAAACAAATTTATCTATGTCAAATTCTCGAGAGATGTCAACTTAGGACATGTAAGCTAGTGTGCTTGAGAACCATCAGATATCCTCCATCTTCACCCCCCACCCCCCTTTTTATCTTCCACTTAAGTCTGTTAATCTATTTTAAGGCTATTGTTTCATGTCGTACGCTAGGCAATAGATCCCCGAAGTTACTTTTAGTTGTAAATCCTAGCACAGGGAATGTCAGCTCATTATACCTATATAAACGATTCAATACGATTCTAAACAAGAGAATTATGATACAGCAATTCCAACTGTTGTATTAACAATTGAACCAAAATACAATGTGCAAAAGAGTGTGAATATTTAACCCATTCCAATTACGAAGAGAAACAGACAGAGCAAGGGAAGAGTTTTTTAAAAGAAAATGCGAGGACATAGAAGAATTAGAAAGAGTTGGGAAATATGAGGAAATGTACAAGGAGGTGAAATCTATGGAATTTCAGAGGAAACAAGGGGGTATTATGATGGCAGTAGAAAATAAGAATGGGAAGGTAGTCAGCGAGAGAAATGAGATCATAGGAAGGTGGAAAGAATACATTGAAGACTTATATGAGAGTAGGGATAGACCGTGTAGCGTAAATGTTGAAGTAGAAAATGAAGTAGGCGAGGATGATAAAGGATTTAGTATTCTTAGGGATGAGTTTGAAAAGGCTATATCCGAGATTAGGAATGGGAAGGCAACCGGAATAGATAACATACCAATCGAATTCATTAAAAATATAGGAAACAAGGGAAAGAAAGAATTGTTCCGACTATGCAATGAAATATATGAAACAGGAGAATGGCCAAAAGACTTTCTGAAAACAATCATGATGCCGATGGCTAAGAAATCGAACCCAAAGAGATGTGAGGATTATAGAACTATTAGTCTCATATCTCATGTAGCTAAAATTCTGCTCCGAATACAGAACAGAAGGTTATATGAAAGAACAAACAAAGAAGTTGAGGAGAAGAAGTTCGGGTTCAGAAGGGGCAAGGGCACAAGAGATGCAATTGGATTATTAAGGGCTATCGGTGAAAGATTTATAGAAAAAGGGAAAGAGGTGTATGTTATATTTGTTGATCTAGAAAAGGCTTTTGACCGAGTGAATTGGGAATTGTTGTTGGGAGTTCTAAGGAAGATAGGGTTGGAATGGTAAGATAGAAGACTTATAAGAAACTTATACATGAACCAACAAGTAAGTGTTAGGATAGGGGAAGAACTGACGGAAGAGAGTGCAATTGGAAGGGGAGTTTAACAAGGATGCTGCCTCTCGCCAACACTATTTAATGTCTATCTAGAAGAGATAGTGAAAAAGAGTTTACATGATGATGATGGTATTTCGGTAGGAGGTAGAATGATTAGATGCATAAGATTTGCAGATGATATGGCGCTTGTTGCAGAATCTGAAAAAAAAATCAATAAAATGTTAGAAAAAATGAGAAAGGGCTTTGAAGAATATGGGATGAAAATAAATGCTAGAAAGACAAAAGCCATGGTGATTGGAACGAAGGGGTCTGTGTCAAATATAAAAGTAGGAGGGGAGAAAATAGAACAAGTGAATAGTTTTCGATATGTGGGTAGTATTCTTAGTAATAACATGAAGTGCGAACGTGAAATAAAAGCAAGGATAGGAATGGCGAAAGAAGCCTTTAGGAAGAAGAAAAGTCTGTTTTGTGGGACCTCGAAGAAAGAGTTGAGAAAAAGACTGATAAAATGCTTCGTGTGGAGTGTTGTACTGTATGGGGCGGAAACGTGGACACTACGTAAAGGTGATGAAAATCGACTGCAAACCTTCGAAATGTGGGTGTGGAGAAGAATGGAAAGAATTAATTGGGTCGAGCGCAAAACGAATGAGAGAGTATTAGAAATGGTGGGTGAGAAAAGAACACTTTTAGATATTATTGGGAAGAGGAAGAGAAACTGATTGGGACATTGCCTAAGAAGAGATTGTATCATGAGGGACGTCCTAGAAGGTATGGTGGGGGGAAAGAGAGGGAGGGGGCGAAGGAGACTACAATTAATGGATGATATAAAAACAGAAAGATCATACGCGAAGACGAAGAAGTTAGCGGAGGACCGTGGAGCATGGAAGCTTCTCAGCTGCGGCAAGTGACCTGCCAATAAAGGCAGAATACCTATGATGATGAATAATAGCTTAAAACTAACTGTGGCACGGAGTTCAATTGCCAGTTATTTTCATCCATACATTGTCAATTCTGCAAAAGAATTAATTGTGATCGTCACAAAAGTAGGAAATAAATAATTTCCATACATTAAACCACGTAAGAATCTGTGATAATTCAAAAACTCGTCACATTTTCTACGCACAAGTTAAGCAAGGCACAAACTCAGTGTGAACATTATGTTGCGCCTTATCTTTTCAAGGCAGGCGTGAGAGTGAATAGATTAACGGTTTCTCTGGTATTTATTTATTGTTTTTGTTCTCAAGTGACTTACTACTATTTTAATATATTATCATTATTTCAATGTTTTACAGAACACGTGTACAAGTGCTTCATGATCCAGTGACATTCGTAAATTGTTTTTCGTCTGTATTTTTAAGTAATGTCGTTGTCCTCTTCCGAGATAGTCACAGGATGAGAGGATATGCAGTAAGTCGAGGGTAATAGTTCAAGAAGTTGCAGAAGAAAGTATTTAGTAGAGACTACTGAAATAATTTAACAAAAATATTATCTTTTTCACATATCCTAAAGTTAATAATTTCAATTTATAAGTGTATATATTATTTGATAGAAATATATATTATTACATACAACAAACAAAAGTAAAGAAGTAAATATTTTCGCTGATCCTTTATCAGACAAGGAAAAGGAGAAATGGGAAGAAAAAGTTCTAAATGAGGAACATCAGACCGGTGTCATATTGACTTTTATTTGTATGTTATATAAATACTGTTTCTATGTGGTTTCTAGTAATTAATTTATTTATGTACTGTTTATACAGGGCGAATCTGAAAGACGTGCACAAACTTCAGAAGGTGATTCGTGACATCAAAAGAAGACAAAAAATCCTCTTACATGTTGTCGAATTCCGCGTCGTGTACGAGTGACAGAGATGCCAACTTGGAATCGACAATCGAATCCTGACAATTGGAACGGAACAGAAAGATGTGCACAAATTATCTCTCTCTGCGCAACTGTCTAATGTACCATTTTGCTGACGTTCATAGCCACATTTAACTATTTTTGATGTCACAAATCACTTTCCGCAGTTTGTGCACATCTTTCAAGTTCACTCTGTATATACTATATACAAGGGATTACTTACCAGAAAATGATTGAACATTAATACACAACAGTAAAAAAGTACATTAATATATTAAGGGGACAGACTAATAAAACCGATACAAAAGCTAGCCATTTTTCTTTTGCCCGTTTTTCGTAAGTGAAAAGAAATAATGAAATCTAACTTACCACCATAATAAATAATGTTATTCTACACCCGAAAATACGAATCAAAAGAATTTTCAGTGTAGCCATCCATAGAAATTACAGTGTGACCAGAATATGAATTACTCAAAAATCTAGGTTAAGGTAGCGATTAGAAAAATGAACCCAACTGTGATTGATGACTTATGTTGTCTTGGCTACTTGTTAATTACTTTTTAAATAATATTTGTATTTATTTTGTAATAAACAGAAAGTTATTAAAATCACCTTTTTGTTTATTACAAATTACATACAAATATTATTATTAAAATCACCTTTCTGTTTATTACAAAATAAATACAAGTATTACATAAAAAGTAATTAACAAGGAGCCAAGACAACATTATAAGTCATCAATTACCGTTGAGTTCGTTTTTCTAGTCGCTGCCTTAACCTAGATTTTTGGGTAATTCATATTCTGGTCACACCGTAATTTCTATGGATGGCAACACAGAAAATTCTTCCGGTTCTTATTTTCGGGTGTAGATTAACATTATCTATTACTGTGGTACGTTACATTTCATTATCTCTTTTCACTTACGAAAAACGGCAAAAGAAAAATGATTAGCTTTTATATCGGTTTTAGTAGTCTGACCCCTTAATGCACTTTCGCTGTAGTTATAAATAGTAATACTTACCCTGATTTCCATGCACACATTCCCTGAATATCAGGCACAGTACTACAGTACTCCGAGATGTGTTTTACGTACATATGTTTATCGCTCGAACTGTAAATCCATCGCCATACAGCTACCCGCTGGTCAACTGATGTGCTCAACAATATATTATCCAGCAATTTCACACCTACATAACCAAACGGAAAATAAATTTATATATATAGGGTTCAAGAAATTGTAACTGCTTTCTGAAGAAGTTAACAGAAAAATAACTAAATACAAAACAGAGAACAAACAGAATAAAATCCAGTCTACGTAAGAGGATTTGCGCTAAATCTTTGGCATCAACGAACATAAAAAAACTCTTCTTTCATCACACAAAATATCTGAATTGGTACCAATAAATTTATTTCCTAAGTCACGGACGAAAATACTTATATACGTTTAATGTTCATACTCATATAATACTCATATACTCATACACGGTTTCATAATACTAATAATAATACTCATATACAGTTTCATTTCCCAAGGTAATCTCTGGTGGTTAGTTTTCTGCTTAAGACGAGAAGACTGAATTTTAAGTACTTAAAAATATGTTACAGCACTACGTTTTTGTCTCCTTTAGACGTTGGTTTGGTAATATACACGGATTTATAACACTGTAACTGTTTAATGCCAATGGAAACGTAAAGAAAGTATGAATAATCTTGATACAAACGAGAGAACACGAATTTAATGGGAGATTTCCAACTCGAACACCGGTGTTTTGGGTAAACTGTATTAGATTTTCTCAGTCATACCAGACGAAGGAGTGTAGTACTTACACAAAATTGATGGACGCTTCTCTTCCCTCTTTCTAAACCTAGGAAATAAGTGCATGCATGAAGATATGATAGGAGTTAACTCGTCAGTGACAAACAACATATAAAGATTTAAAAATATATATTTAAGCTTCCTCGCATAACCTAGTTGTGGATTTACAACATAACTTCGGATTCAATCACATGAGATAGCATGATTCTTATTGCACAGAGGGCGGCAACCCATACCCTTTAGCCACTAAAGAAACCTTACATAGTCTACCTGACTAGTCTATCAGTAAAGTAGAATTTCGGAAGCTTACTTAAATTCGATTGCCTAGTCGCTTTACTAACAGTCTCTTTAGTTACCAGCGAATATTGAAATAGTCATTTCCTTCCCGATCCTTTTATCGAAATAAATTTGTAGTAGATCGGCTGAGGATTCAGTGGTACGTTCACTCAAGGTTATAGGAACGATCAATTTACGCCTCATATAGTCCCAGTGCTGAAAAGGGACACCACCAACTAACTATACTCTCACCAACTAACAAATGAAAGGCTTTGTGATAATTACAAATGGAACATTATGTAGCATGGTTATTTAACAACTATTTTATTTGCATTTTGCGACATTGATAATTGCGTTTCTTTCCTGATATACAACACTATGTAATTGTGTTTATAATGTGTTATGTATTTGTTTTTTTTTTTTTTTTTTTTTAAGCATTATTATCGATCTATGATAAACGGCAGGGCCGCCCACAGGGGGGATGTATGGCGCAAGCTGCGGCATTGAGAAAAATTTTGGGGGGGATTTTACTCTACTTTCGAACTAGCAATTTTACTGTCGGAATAGCATTAAAACACGATTTTGAGAAGCTAATTTTGAAAAATTTTCCGGGGTGAACCCCCGTACCCCCTCCTTCGATACTCGATGAATGAAGTACCGCGCAAGTAGCCGTATGAAAGAAAAGGTTGGTTCGTTTTAAGAGAGAAGGCCCGCCCACAGGAGGGATGAATGGCGCAAGTTGTGCCATCGAGAAAAAAATTGGGGAA